>NC_081542.1:5533118-5649655 GCF_901000735.1 Corylus avellana | reverse complement strand
TTTTTTTTTTTTAACTAATTTGGAAGAAAGTTGATAACCATAAATTATTATTATTATTATAGTATAGGAATTAGGAAAGATATCAGAACAATATTTAATATAACCAATTTTGCATTTTTTTTTTCTTTCTAATTTTTAAAAACAAAAAGTGTTGGCTGTGTTGGGTGCCGTCCACGTCAGACTGAGTGGCATTCTAACATGCACCACGTGCGCACCGTTTGGCACCAATCCCCAAAACCGAGGGAAAGAGAAACAGAGAGGGAGAGGAGCCCTGAGCTATGGCGGAGGACGACGAAGACGAGAGCTTCGGGGACTTCCATTTCGCATCGTTCCCAAATCCCATCGTCCATTCGGTTCCCACCCAATTCAGCGTCCGGAATTCCTCCTCCTCCTCCTCCAATTCATGGGGCGAGTTCATAGACACCCCCAAATCCGACCTCTCCGGTGGTGCCGTCCATTCGGTTCCCGCCAACAACAACACCTCTAAACCCGATTATAGTGGGCCGGTCCGGGTCGATCCGGAGAAGGTCCAGTGGGCGAAGCCGCGGGGAGCTCTGCCCTTGTCTATATTTGGGGAATTGGAAGAGGAAGGGAAAGAAGAGGAGGGATCTGGTGCGGGCGAATCTAGAGTTGGTGATGGTGGAACCGTTTTCTCTGACAACAAAATAGGCAATTCTGAGAGAAAAGGATCGGGTTTGAATGTTAATGATTTGATTGCAAATTTGTATGGCCAGAATCAGCAAATCAACGCCCCCAACGGGTCGAATGTGAATTCAAATGGATCTGAGTTTAACAACACTATGAATGGTTTTGGTTCGGATTTGCTCGAAGGGAATGTGGGTTCTGATGATTTTGATGATGATGGGTGGGAATTCAAGGCTGCAGAACCCGAATCTCGGATCGCAAATGGGCATTCTAAGGTAAAGGTATAACCTTTTTTCTATAAATTTTAGTTTCTTTGTTTGGTAACTGACAAAAAAAAATGAAAATAGTTGAAGTCAATAATTAATTTCAAGTTGTTTTTGGTTTTGTAAGTGATTGAGTTCACCATTTGGGAATTGAAATTTCGATTATTTATTTATTTATTTTTGTATACTGAACATTTGGAAAGGCCATTAGGAAAGCTTTGGATAGATCAACACTGACTAGGCTTTGGATAGCACAAGGGTTTGTCAAGTTATCGGATGGAAACTGATGCTTGGAAGATGTTGGTAATGAGTATTTTATGGATTTACTTTGGAGATCATTCTTTCAAGAAGCCGAAATGGATGAGTTTGGTAACATAATTCAATGCAAAATACATGGCATCATGCATGATCTTACCATTTCAGTGGCAGGATCGTTGATCACCACATTATATTATAAGGAGAGAAACATTAATGAGAAAACCTGTCATGTATCAGCTGGTAACGATATAGATATTTTATCAATTCTAACTTCATTGTGTAGAGCAAGTTGGATACAAACATTTCTTTGCCTCGGTGTCCAAGGCTTTGGGGCTCAGATTGATTGTGATGCAATTTTTTATAGTTTGAATAATGTTACCAAACTCATCCATTTCAGCTTCTTGAAAGAATGATCTCCAAAGTAAATCCATTAAATACTCATTACCAACATCTTCCAAGCATTGATTTTGATCCAATAACTTGACAAACCCTTCTACCATCCAAAGCCTAATCAGTGTTGATCTATCAATTTGGTGCTTTAGTTTTGATTTTTGATTTTATGAGGCACAATTGAGTAGAGGTTGTTTTCTTAGCTCCCAAAGAGTTTACAATTTGTTGCGTGTGTGTGTGTAGTGCCAACAATTAAAAAGAGCATTATGGAAGCTATGGTTTTTATTTTAAATTGTTTTTCTGTTTTTATCAGGAAGAAGGGATTTTTGAATCATCAGGACTGAAAGTAGAAGCAACTGCACAGATAGACCAAGAAATCCAGGCGGGTATTGTTTACTTTTTGTGTATTTGAATGTTGATGCTTGGTAGTGTTTGTGTCACACACTTGAATTTTCCTTGGGAGTTTAGAACCAATTAGCTTTCTTCAAGCAACTTAATTTGGCAGTAAACTTTTTCTTGAACTTGAAATAGGATGTTATTTGTGTAGTTAATTGTGCGGCTAAATGTATAGATACATGCGTGCTTGTGTGGGGATTTCATTGGTCTAAATCTGAGGTTTTCTGATTGAAGGTTGAAGGGAAAAGATGGGAAAATACTGAGGGGGCCATGCCTACATTTGGGTTTGGCAATGGTGTGCATGGTCCTGGCGATTTGTTTTTGGTGTCAAATGGGACTTCTCACAGAAGTGGTGAATGGGGTTTTGGGTTTGATTTCAACTCGAGTCCTATGACTAAGCAAGATGGTTTTATCTTGGATTCATTTTCCAAAAGCAAGGACAATGATATTGCAAATGGGATGAACTCTTCTTCAGCTGATAAAAAAGTTGATTCTGTGGAAGATTTTTGGGAATTCAAGGATGCATGTCCAGAAACTGGATCACAGCCTAAGTTGGTGAGTCAGTTTGATTTGGTTTCTTTTTGTTACTTGAGATTTCGACGAATTTGCATTGTCAGACTTTAAATTTGGCTGTAGGAGGAACCAAAGGTTGCTGATACATCTCTCGCTGGTGTAGAAGCAAAAATATTTGATGGTGATGGTGTTAGTGTATCTGTTGATTTATTTGCTGGATCAGATGGGGTCTCTCAAAATTCTAGGAAATGGGACTCTGGATTTAATTTCAACCCGAGTTTTATGAAAGATATCGTCTTGGATTCATACTCTAAAGGCAAACAGAGTGATTTGATATCATCTCTTTCTGATGAGAAAGTTGGTGCCAACGAGAACTTTTGTGAATTTAAGGATGCATTTTCAGAATCTGGATCTAAACATAAATCAGTGAGTCACTTTGATTGGAATTCTATATTTTGTATACAATGTTGAAACTCTGGAAGAATGTGCTCAAACGCATTTGTTGTTGTAGGAAGAGCCAAAGGTTGCTGATAGTTCTCCTGCTTGTGTAGAAGCACTTACTTATGATGTCAATTGTGCAAGCAATCCTAAAGATTCATTCGTAGCATCAAATGGGGTTTCTCCCAAATCTGTGGAATTGGAATTTGGATTTAATTTCAATCCAACTTCTGTGACTAAAGATGATATTATCTCTGAGTCTTACTCTAAAAGCAAGCAGAATGGTTTGAATTCCTCGACAGTTGATGAGAACGATGAATCTGGTGAGAACTTTGAGGAATTCAGGGATGCATTTTCAGAAACCGGATCAAAGCATGAGGTGCAGTTTAATTATGATTTTATTCTTTAATTCATTTTTTATTTTAAGATATGTAAAGAACGTGGATACTAAAAACTTTTGTTTGGTTGTAGGAAGAGTTCAAGGTTGCTGATTATTCTCCTGCTGGTGCAGAAGCACCTGCTTTTAGTGTTGAAATCCAGGTAGTGATTCAGTTGATATGCTTATTCCATTTATTAAAATTTATATATTAGGTTTCCTGCAATTCAAAATGCTCTGCTTAGAGACTATTGTTGAATCATTCTTCTCACTTTGCTTCCTCTTTTCTTTCGTTTTTTCTTTTCCAGTGGATTTTTTTGGGGGTGGGGGGTTGATCTTTTTTCTCTTTCCTGACATCTGATTCTTGTTTCCAATATTATTTAGGTCTGTCTTTTGAAATTTTAGTGTTTAATTGACAAAGTAAAGTTTGGAAGTGTTTTATGCTCTCATTAGCACATTCTTTTTTCTTGTTGTTCTGTTACCATCTTCCATTCTTATTTTTCCAGAGGAATGAGTTCAGGTCTGAGAATCATAGAGAACCCTTGCCCATGGCCATTTTCAGTGATAGAAACCTGGATTCTGACGATCCCTTTATCCTTAAAGATGCTTCTACTGTTACACCCGCCTCCAACCCAAGAGATAGCATCAAAAGTCCCGGTTCTAATATATCTATCAGTGATCTCATATCAAGTCTGTACAGTCAAGCTGAGCAGAATGCTTCTGTTAATCATATACCAAAAGCAAGTGACCACGGGATGCATTCCACCACAACAATGTTGGAATCTGATTTAGTCAACACTGATGATGATTTTGATGAAGATTCCTGGGATTTTAAGGCTGCCATTTCAGGTACCAGAGCTGAAGACGGAAGTTCTGATATTGATCTTGTAGATTCAGAGAAAAAACTTTCGACCACATTAGAGCTAAATGATTGTGTCGATTTCTATTGCAAATTAAAGGATGAATTGTGCTCAGTTGTACTGTATCATCTTGATAATTTGAAGGTTGGTAAACTTGTTAAAATTCTTTCCTTTTTTTTTTTTTTTTTTTTTGAAATGTTAAATTTGCTTATCTTATTGAATTTTATGAAAATACAATTTGTCAGAAAGCTCAAAGTACTGCTACTCTTTCTGGTGAAGAGGCAGAAGCAAAATCTCTTGATGAGGAAATAAAGGTTGGTGACTGTACTTGGTCATATATATTTTATGCCTTTCCTTATTATTATTTGCACAATTTGTCTGGTTTTATGCTTTGAGTATGCAATGCGGAAAAGCTTGAGAAACTTGTATATAAGCATTTTAAGTGACGTTTGGCTGTTTATCTTGAATGCATAAGAAATTAATTCGATAAGATCATGGCTTCTGGAGGTTGGATCCTCTCTCCTTAATGAATTTATATTAGCAGTTCTGGAGTTTATATTGTTTTCATCTTCTTAGCTTTCAGTTTGATAAATCTCTCTCTCTCCCCTCATCAATAATACATGTCTATTGAATATTTTCTTCTTATTTTGAATTCAGCCCTCTTTGGAATGAGTGGGTATGGTCTTAACTTTGTTATATTAATTGTTGCTTTCTATTGTAGGAATTCTATAATGAACTCTACAAAGATAATTTGATCGCTAAAGAAGTGCAGTCAGAGAATCTATCACCAAGAGATATTTGCTTCAGCAGTTTTCTAGAAGTTCTGCAGGAACCAAAGTTCCAAGCTATTGAGTCAGAATATCAGTTATCAAGAAGATTGTCATTGGTATGCATCTTATTCTTATTACAGCTAAAAGTCACCTGTTACTTATTCTTATCAAAACATGCATTTAGATATTTACAATGGGTTAACATAAATAATGTCGGATACTTGTGAGTGCGATTTGTTATTAATATGGTCACTGTATGTTGAATTTTTAAACTCTAAAATTGAAACAGTGCTTGATCTGCTGGCGGTAATTTGAACATATGATCACCATTATAAGCTGCTTGGCTTCTTTTCTGAGCCAAGTATAAGATGTGCTTATGCAGTAGTTTATGTGCTGATATTGAGTAGGTGTTCAGAACTGTTTATTTGCTGAATTTAGGAAATGTTCTTACCTTGTTTGCTGCATTCTTCCCCTCCCCTCTTATTTTTTTGCTTCATTTGAGTGATAAAGTGAGCCAGTGTTAGTTCGCATTCTTGTGCTTTCTAATTGTTTAAGTATCTCTTTCTTATGTTTTTTAGTGGAGTTCGATATCCAATATGACCGTAAGGAAATGTGTGATGAACTTAAATTTTAAGATTTTTAAACATTTGGATAAATACAGTTCCAAGTGAGGTACTAAGCTTGATTCTTACCAACAATAATTGGAACCAACAAACTATATTTGAACTCTCTCTCAACACAATTTCTAGGTGAAGCAATAATATGTTTGTCAAAAACTCAGAAAAGAACTTTTTTTTCGCATTCTATGATGAATTGTTTATAATATTGTGCTCATTAGTCACTTTAGCTTGTCACCTATCCATGTATATTTTGTTTTTTTAGGCAGAAAAGGAAGTGAGGTCAGCTATTGAAGTCCTAAAAGATGTGGCATCAACACTAACGATTCTAAAATTGGGATCAATGGAGGAGCAACAATATTATGTTTCGACATGGTCTAATATAGTCTCTATTTGTATCGAAGAGCTGAAACATGGAGCCTTAATTTGGAAGCAGTCAATACAAAAGAACATACAAAGTCAAATTTTCTCTGAACCTCAAGGTACCGTTTGTATAAGGCACCATCATGATGATGGCAGATTTATTTAACATTATCGTGTCCTTACATAAAAAGAAATAAAGTTACATTGCTTATCAAAAAAAAAAAAAAAAAAGATATAAAGTTACATTGCCTTCTCATTAATTTTTATGCTTTTTGTTTTTGGTGAAAATTCAGGGAAGCGGTATATCCTTGCCCTTGGAGAAATTTACAGAGTAGTTGAAGTTCTTGGAGCCTCAACCAAGCTTTACAAGCCATGGATACTTTTATCTTCTGGTGATGCCAGTCTCTTGGTTGGTCTTCTAAGTGAGTGTTATAGTATATGGTCAAGTTCAGGACTTGAAGATGCTCTCAAGAGTATTTCTGATCACATTGATTTTGAGTATGATGGAACTATAAAGGCACTGCTGGAATCTATCAACTATATTCATAATATTGATGCACTTGCTCTTCAAAACCATGTTTTCTCTGGACAACCTATGTGTCGTTTGTCGGCCTTAACTGCAGGAACAGTGCCAGGTACGTAGATATTGTATTGATAGCTCTCAGGGGTTAATTAAGCTATTCCAGGCCAATTAACTAACCATTTTTCCTATGGATTTTGGAATTATTACCCCCTCACTGTTTATCATTCTTGGGTTGTCCGTGATAAGTTTGAATCAAAATAATTCTTTTATATATATTGATGCAAGATTCTTACTTTGGTGAATCTAAAAACAGTACTTTCAAGTTTTGACATTTTCTAAGCTTCTCTAGAATTGATTGAATCAGGCTTGAAGCTAGTGGTTTGGAATGGGGAGCACTACTTTCTTACTCTTGCAAACTTGTGGGCAAATCTTATAAGTTGTGATTCTCCTAAGTTGCCACGAATTCACGGTAGCTTATGACGAGGGATTGTACCAAAAGAAGTTCGGTAGCTTTACAGGAGCCCTTCAGATGTGATCAGAGTCTGAATTGTTTCGTCTTGGGATTAAGGCTTTTGGAGTGCTAACTGCAGTTGCTCGACCATAACGATCGCATGAGGCAAGAAAAAAACGCAGTTTGATTTTCAAGATCCCGGGGAAGACGTCGGTGCTCGGTTTTGATGGGGAAAAGTATACAATTCAATCTTTCTTTTTCTTTTTCTTGATTGATTACCATTCTTTTTGGTGGAAGCTATAGGCTAATAATTGAATGTAGAAGTATTGTGTTATTGTGTTTTTAAGTCAGTGTATGTTCAGGAAATGGGTGATAGAAAACACCCATATACCTAGAAATAGAGCTATGAAACATTGAGGATAATAAATATTTCTTCCTCCTCCTCCTCCTTCCCATTTCCTTTCCATTCTGTACTGTGAGTTTGCAGTCACTAAGAAGGATTAATGAAAATGTTCTTGTTTTTGTGCAACATAAGTAGAATTTTTTATTTTTTTTTAAAACTGAAATTTTAATTAAAATAAAAAACAAAAAAAATCAATTTTTATAAAAGAAATCAATTTTTTTAAAAAAAAAAAAATTCTAATAAAAATGATTTTTTTTATTTTATTTTATTAAATTTGGTTACCCTTGAATATTTTTTTTTTTAATTTTTAGTTTTGGAAAAAATTCACTTTACCCACTAAAATTTTAAGAGTTTTTCAATTTGAACTCCAAAGTTTAAAAATTGGCAAAAAATTTTAAAAAATTTTAAGAGTTTTTTTTTTTCACTTTACCCCCTAATATTTCAAAAAATTTCAATTTAAACCTTCTGTTTTTAATTTTCATCAAATTGGACGAAAATTTATGAAATTACGTAATTATCTTCAGGCTTTTTTTAAAAAAATTTCCTTCTAATTTAACGGAAATTAGTAGCGGAAGGTTTAAATTAAAATTTTTTGAAACATTAAGGAGGTACATTGCCAATTTTTAAACTTTGAGGTTCAAATTAAAAAACTCTTAAAACTTTAAGGGGTAAAATGGATTTTCCCCTTTAGTTTTAGTATTTTTTATTTTTATTTTACTAAAGGTAGTTTTATTATAGTTTTATTATTGAAAAAATATTGATATTGTTTTGGTAGTTTGGGAGTGACATTGAGGAGGGTATGTAAATTTTTCTCCATTACTTTTAGTTCGTATATTACCCGGACATTAAAAGGTAACCAGCAATTCATGCCCCGGCGGGGTGGACAAAACCTGCCCAAACCCGTTAAAACTGCTCCACCCGCCCCGTAAACACCGGGTTTTAGTGTTGGGTTGGATTTTTTACTATCTGTGCGGTGCGGGGCGGGGCGGGTTGCGGTTAGAATTTTTTTAATTACACGGGTACCTGCCCCGCCCCATAATGCATAACACAAAAATGAAAACCCGAACCCTTTTCAGTCGCTCGTCTGCCCCTCTTTCTCTCTCTCTCTCTCACAGTTTTCATTTATTTATTCTCCAAAGTCCAACCTAAAGCTGTGCCGCACCCCCTCCAGTCCACGGCCACGGCTCCAGCCTGCAATCCCGGAGCACCGGTCAGCCACCTTTGTCATAAGTTTCATGGACTCGGGATGTTAAAAAGAACCTCGTTGTTTTTTACTTCAGGATGTATAAAAAAACCAAGGAAAGTAAACCCCCGTATGCCTAACCCAATCAAAAAAAAAAAAAAAGAAAAACCTATCGAAAAACCCGAGACCCAAGATTTTTGTTCACTGCACCCGAGACATTTTTTTTACACCCACAATATGCGGGTCGGGTATCTGAAATGGCGGATACCGGCCCGATCCGACCCGTGCCCACCCTTAAGGGTAGCCTTGTCCGGTTGTCCCAAACAGCGTTTAACGAGTGGATTCGTAGCTAGGGTTTAAAGAGAACCTGCTTTGCTTTGCTTTGCTTTACTCTCCATTTCCTTGCTGCAGACACACGCTGAGAGAGAATGTTGGACATCAACCTGTTCAGAGTAGAGAAGGGCGGCAATCCCGATCTCATCCGGGAATCTCAACGGCGTCGTTTCGCCAACGTCGAAATCGTCGACGAGGTCATCAAGCTCGACAAAGAATGGCGCCAACGTAATTTCTCTCTCTCTCTCTGAATTTGTAAGTTTGTTAATGGTTTTACTCATTCATTTGTGTTGATGCTCAGTTCAATTCGAGCTCGAGAATCTTCGCAAAGACTTCAACAAGATCAACAAGCAAATCGCTCAGCTTCGAATTGTGAGTCTTCATATTTTTTCTTTATCATTTCTTTACCATCATCATTTTCCTGGATTGAGTGTTTAGAAGGCAAAAAATTCAAGGGAAAACATTCGCGTTTGTGATAACGTTATAGCCTCAGAGGAAATTAAAAAGTTACTTAGGCGCGCTTTTTTGGTTGAAACGTTTGAAAATTTGTTTGATTTGCTATCAGATAATGTTGGAAAGTTGCATAATGTAACTAATGTTATGCCAGGATCTGATGTTATTCCATGAAAGAGAAAAAGAAAGAAACGAAGATAGTTAGGAGAGAAATTTTCATGAAGCACGAACAGTGTGGGAACCGACACATGTTGGTTCCAATGTACATTGGAAGCCATGCCCTTTCTGGTATGGAAAGATTTCCTGTATAAACAAAACAGGGTCTTGAGGTGTATTTTTGTAGACTGTGGAGTATAGAAGTGAAAATGCTGAAGGCTCTAATTACTCATTAGATTTTATTTTAAGCTTTTAGATGTTCTAGAAAAGAAACAAGAAAGAAATTGTGTAAGGATGTGTGGTGTAATGGACTTCGGGTTGGAGTCTCTAGTTTCAATTTTTTTTTTTTTTTGCTTGCTTTGTGTATAAGAAATGGAAGAAGTCCACATGTGTACATAGGTACAGGCTGGTGGTGTGCGTGCAAATGAGCAGATGTATATCACAACGTAGAAAACATTATTCTTTTGTAGAGGAGTGATGAGCTCCATATTTCAGAAATTGTATCAGATATCAGATTAATTCTGTGTGCCAAAAGCCAGTTGGCTTAATCTTTTTAGTATTCCCGTAATTTGTATATTTGGGTTCTGTTGGATTTTTTAAAAATTTATTCCTGGGCTTATTCGGTATGAAACTGAATTGCGTAATTTGTTTTGCAAAAAAGGCTGGTGAAGACACCTCTGCGATGATTAAGAATACAGAGGATAATAAGAAGTCGGCAGCAGAGAAAGAAGCCGAAGTTCGGGAACTTTTGAAACAATTGAATTCAAAATTGGAAGTAATTGGAAATTTTGTTCATGATTCAGTTCCAGTCAGTAACGATGAGGTATATGACTTGGCCATATCATTTCATTGTGCTAATGCTTGTCGGGAATTATGAATTTATGAATGTGTTATAGGCAAACAATGCGGTCGTCAGATCATGGGGTGAGAAACGGTTGGAGCCAAAACTGAAGAATCATGTTGAGCTTGTTGAGCTCCTCGGTATTGCAGATTTGAAGAAAGGTATTAAATTGTTGTCATTCAGATTTAAAGCCACAAATTTTGCACCTGGCCTTGAAAGCATTATGGTTTACTATAGGAAATATTGTGGTGCACCTAATGTTTATAAGTTGATTGATGCATGACACTGGTTTGGCATTGATTATTGTGTACGTGTTGAAGGTTTTTTTTTTTTTTAATGCCAGCTTACAATTAGTGTATCTGTATCTTAGATCCCTGGAGTTGCTCCAAGTCTACCCTGATTGATCTGATCAAACTATTTTTTTTCTTGTATGGGTGCTACAATTGTTTTTGATGAACCATATTTGATATTTGCACTTTATTCATCAAAAACATGATTTACTAAAATTGTTCATTCTTCTTCATTTCAACCTGAATTAGAGGTTTACTCTTAGTGTAATGCGTAAGTTTTTCCTCTTCTATAAGAATAGGGCCCTAGAGTGTGCAATAATTTACCCTGCTTGCTCAATTGTGCTCGAATCCATCTCATGGGGTCAACTTCTTGAGTTTGTGTAATTTACATTCACTCAGTGGGCAAAAGATAAAGGCATTACTTGTCCATTCTAAGGTATACATATACATTCTCATTTACATGTTCTTTTGTCCCCTCACTTTTACTGCCTAGATGTATTATTCCTAAGTAGTGCGATTGCTAGGCTCATAGCCTTAAACCTCTCTCATCAGATTTAAACTCGTGTGACAGCTCAATCTGTGATGGAATTGGTTTTGTTTGCTAATCCCAGTATGCTTGAAATATGTAGGTACTGATGTAGCTGGAGGTAGAGGTTTCTACTTGAAAGGAGATGGTGTGCGTCTTAACCAAGCTCTGATTAACTTTGGTCTTGATTTTTTGGAGAAAAGAGGATATACAGCATTGCAGACTCCATTCTTCATGAGAAAAGATATCATGGCAAAGTGTGCTCAATTAGCACAATTTGACGAAGAACTTTACAAGGTAACATTTGCATATTTCTGCAAATATCTTTAGTACTATGCACCCAAAAGATTTAATTGATATGTGCACATGTTTATTTTGTATTTTAAGATTTTGATGTTTTTGGTAGTATTTGGATGCAATAGTATCTTTGACTTTTTACTTGCTGACTTTCTATGCACTTTGTTGTCATGGCTGGCTAATTCTATCTCTTCGTATCATTTTTTTCTTTGACTTCATTTATTTCTTCATTTTTAGGATTTCTCTTTTCTTTGTTTTTATTTGAACTTTGGGAGTTACATCTTGTATACTTCTTATGTACTTGTTACACCCTCTTGGCTCCTTTTTGGTATAAGTAATTATCGGAAAAAGAAAAGAAAGAGAGAGGGTGGGAGGATCTTACACCAGATAAAGAGGAATACTTCATCCGTACTCTTTTACAATTTATCTTCCAGTACATGAGCTTACTGATGTTTTTGGCATGTAATAGGTGACAGGTGAGGGAGATGACAAATATCTGATTGCTACAGCTGAACAGCCACTCTGTGCATATCATTTGGATGATTGGATCCATCCTTCTGAGCTGCCCTTAAGGTTGTGATATCTTCTTGAAGCTTGTTCCCCTGTCTAAGAAAAATATGGTTGATGCCTTTTGTTCATGAATATTCAATATTTTCCAGATATGCTGGATACTCATCTTGCTTCCGTAAAGAGGCTGGTTCACATGGTCGAGATACTCTGGGGATATTCAGAGTTCATCAGTTTGAGAAGGTGGAACAGTTTTGCATTACTGGCCCAGATAATGGTGAATCTTGGGCCATGCATGAGGAAATGATCAAGAACTCGGAGGATTTCTACCAGATGGTATCATCCTTCATGAATACTAAAATGTGTTTAATTTCTGTTCATTGGGAAATTCTTGATTAGAAAATTGATGACTTGGTTAGTTCTGTACATGCCACATGACCTGGGTGATCCAGGGATGAGTTTTGATGCTCCATTTTCCTATGTTTTCTAAGTACGAGATACAAATATATTTGTGTTTGTATGTATAAAAGTCAAGACATGCTTAATTACTTATATATTTGTGCAAGTAAGGACTTGTGTGTATAAGTGAAACAGGTTGATTCTTTTCTCTCCCGACTTCTTGTGGGAGAACCATGGGGTTCTATATATGAATTCCTCTTAGTGACATGATGATCTTTCTCAATTCAATAGTGCCTTGTATTTTACTTGTTGCATCTGATATTGTTTTTGATAATGCAGCTAAACATCCCCTATCAAATTGTTGCCATCGTTTCTGGTGCTCTGAATGATGCAGCTGCAAAGAAGTATGATTTGGAAGCATGGTTTCCTGCATCTCAGACTTACAGAGAGCTGGTGTCCTGTTCAAACTGTACAGACTACCAGTCCAGAAGATTGGAAATTCGATGTGGACAGAAAAAGGTATATCCTGTGAACTCTCTTATTAAGTCTTAGCCAAGCCATAGGGTTATCATTTAGTCCTGATTACTGACCAGGATGCCTCTATCAAAAGCAATATTGAGTATATTAATGAAATAAAGTTGATGGAAGCTTACCATTTAGTAGAAAGCTTTTCTTATTGAATAATAGAAACTTTGGTAAACTTCAATGCTATAATATAATCTGGAACTCACCAGTAATTTACATTCATCATTCATCATGTGTAGGCGAAATTTCCTCCTTATGTCTATCTTCTTATCATAAAAAGAAATTAATTTTGGCTGTTAAATTGCTTTGGACTTTTTGGGTTGATCCAGAATGAGGATTGTCCAAAGAATGAGAAAAGATATTTCTATCGGGCCAAGTATGCTTAAAACAATGTCAAATATAAGAAAAATCAGGATACTTTTGCTGGTACAAAAGGGATTATCGTGCCTTGTTGATAAATCTTACTAGGAAACCGAATCCCAATCTTAGAAATCAAACTTTTCTTGTGAGGCCGATAAAATATGGATGGCGTGTAAGAGAACTATATTGGCAATTGAATCTATATTGACCTTTTTCCTCTATGAGATCATAATTTTAGCTTCCCCTCCAATCAACTCCTCATGATTATGGCGTTTTCCAATGTATGATTGTTTTTCCCCTTTTTATTTTGTGCTGTTGCAGAGCAATGAGCAAGCAAAGAAATATGTGCACCTATTGAACTCTACTCTCACAGCAACAGAGAGAACCATGTGTTGCATTCTTGAGAACTACCAGAAGGAGGATGGTGTGGAGGTACCAGCAGCTTTACGAGAATTTATGGGTGGAAAATCCTTCCTACCTTTCAAGAACAAACCGGCCCCCGAAGCCAAAGGGAAGAAACCGAAGGCCTAGTTTGTCATTTTACTTAGCTTTGATTGAGAATTACCCGGAAAGTAACTAAAACTTTGATGTTATTATCCACCCGACCCCATTTCCCAAAAAAAAAAAAAAAGCAAAAATGAATGTGCGAAAACAACACGAAATTATATTGTTTTGATGCCATTGTTCAGGAAATGGAAAACCTAACTTTGTGATTAATGTCTTAAAGTTGATTTTGCAAGGAGAATATTTATTACCTAAATTTATTGGATATTTAACAATTTTGTTACTCATTTATCCGTGCTTGTGTTTCACATGCCATTTTCGCCATTGCTTGCATCTTGAGGTCCTTGGTGGGGTACCTGGCCCCACTGTTATTTATATATCTAATAATGAAATCAATGATTGATGGTCTGCAAAAGATGAAGCATATCAACAGAAAGTTGCGTTGAAAAGGTTGTAGCTTTTTTGCTTTTGGCAGAAAGTTTCATGGTTCCTCTTTCATAGATTTGGGGAGCTGGATAAAATTAAAAAAATTCTGGCGATAATCCATGGAAATTACAGAATTATTTGTTAATCTAATTGCTCAAACTTGCCCTAATTGGGTTTACATGATCAAGTTATGCCGAAATGATTGAATTTGATAAAGAACATGTTCTGGTAACCTAAATGGCCATGACACAAGTCAAATGCAAACTATTAAAATTTGATTAAATCTCGTAATTAGTTTATTTAATTAATATATGATCACACTGCCACTTTCTGAAATTTGTTTTATTTTTTTGTCATGCAGGACACGCAAACCCATTCAATTCGGTGGAGGTGGATCAAAATTCAGTCCAATTATGAAACTGTTTGAAAGGAGGAACATGGTGTGGAAGCATGGGATTAAATTATTGGGCAAACTTTTGTAATGGTTATAGATTAAATTCCTAGCTAGTACTCAATGGCTCCAGCTGACTATTGAAAGTTGGACTTTTTGAACTAGAGTCCACAACAAAGAAGCCTGTTTGCCTCTAAGATCAAATCTATCCAAGAATCCTATACCTTTTTCTATGTTGTATTTTTTGTCAGGGTCAAAGAAGGAGATGACATTTTGAAGCATTGCTCATTTTTTCCTCGGCCTTGCGTCAGTTGGGCAATTATTAATTTGCATATTTTATTAATTTATTTATTTTTTGTCCAAAGCAATCAATTGTTCTTGAATGTGCTATGGTTTCTTCGTCTTTTTCTTATTTTCATGATTGGCTAGCTTTGAATGATAGGCCTATTACCAATCTTCCACGTGCTTCACCGCCTATTTACCAAAAGGTGATAATTCTTGTTTGGGTCGTATCGAGACATAGATATTAAAATTATATACGCTAACCATAACACGACACATTTAAGTAAACAGGCCATATCACTCAACCAAACTCACTAATTTCATGTTGGGTTCATGTCAGTCGCGTGCTGGGCTCTAGTAGTATAAAGATATGGGTGTAAGACTATATAGATTAACTCGACTTATTTAATTTAACGGATCATACCCTTGATCCTAATTTGCTAATTTTTAATCGGATTCACATATCGTGTCAAAGACTGGAAGCTCTATATTCACGGACCCGCTTGCAAAAGGAAGCCTTAAAGGTATCGCTAGTGATACAAGGCTGTAATAGTTCTGCACTGCTCTGCCTCTGACCAAGGATTTGATTGCATGTATGATTTAAAACCCATTCAAAACAACCAACAAAATGATCCAAGCTACAAGTGTGGGCAACATTATGATACCTTATTTTCGATAAAAATAACACTTTATTATCCAAACCAAATATAGTTTTTTGGTCTGCTAATTAACAAACATCATAAAAGTAAAATATAAAATCATAAGGAAACACAAACAACATCTCTTCTATCATTCAATCTTGTCGTATCACTCAGAAGCTCTTGATCAATCTCCCATGTGCTCAGCAGTAGTTTATATACACTTCTAATAGATTCTCACTTGCTGGAAGACTTACTTACCTGTTGTGTAAGGGATCAGGAGCAAACGGTACTTCTCTATTGATGGGTGCAAAAAAGCCTTCATCTTTTACAAAAGAGCCCTTTTTCCAAACTTGAGTCTTCTCTAAATTCTTCACCTTCTTGTTTAGATATCTAGCCCCCAAAACTTCATGGTGTAAAGCCGAGATACTTAAAAGAACCAGTAGGAGATACACAATTTGACCCCTTGAGATAAACATGGCTTTGCTATATATATCTAGACAAATGATTGTCTTTTTCTTTTCCTTGCTCTGTCCCCCTTCAAATTTCTCTTTTAGCTAGAGAGAGAGAGAGAGATACTGAACTTGAAGTGCAAATTGGTTGGTTTTAAAGGGGCGAGTGGATATTATTCAAATGGGTGTTTGAAAGGGAAAATGCTTTGGTCAAATTCCCAAGCATGGACTAGAAAACGAAGAGAGAGAGAGAGAGAGAGAGAGAGGAGAGAGAAGAGAGAGAAGAGAGAGAGAGGGAGAGAGAGCTGAACTTGTAGTGAAGATTACTTGGTCAGTTTTAAAGGGGAGGGGAGGAGTGGGGTATTTTTCAAAGGAACGGGATCCTCTTAATCTCTAGTGAAATAGAAAGGAATCATTTCCCGATCCCTATTAGATCTCACAGTATCTATCTAATGGGTATAAACTTGTAACACATTAATTGGTCGGTTTTAAAGGAGAGGAGTGAGGGATATTATTCAAAGGAACAAGATCATTTTCATTTCAAATGAAATAGACAAAAATCATTTTCCGATCAATATTAGATTTCACATTATCTAACGGTATATATATTACCTGATTGAAACACTCAAGTGAAGGGGAACTTCTTGTTTTTGTTATAGTATATATGTGTGAGTATGAATATAGTAGGACATTGGATAATAATCACAAAATTGAGTAATTTTTGAAACAATGTGATGCATGTTCAAGTTGAAGGCAAAACAGTTTGACAAAAGTGGGGTGTTAGGTGCAAGAAGGTAGGCTAATGGAGAGCCTGTGTCGGTGACTCCCAAACAATGGGTGACTCTTATGGTTTAACAAAGTGAACAATATTTCACTCCCAAACACTATTGGACTTGTTTACCATCTCCCCTGCAAAATATTACAATACTAATATCAACAACAACAATAATGGCATTAATAATAATAATAAGATTCTTTGACATACAATACGTTGGACAGACCTATAGGGGCTGGGGCCTCTACCAAAAAAAATAACTATTACCCTATAAAGTTGTTAAAAACATATATTTAGGGTCCTTTTTTAAAAAAAAAAAAAAAAAAAAACTTTATTAATGATGTCACTCTTTTTTTTAAAAAAAAAAATTTAATGCAATTTGACCCTCAAAAGTTAAATTTCTAATTCTATCAGATATTTTAGTAGTTGAATAAGATTATTTAGTAGACTGTTATACGATTGTCATACAGCTTAATGATGTGTCAATAAATATTAGCCCTTGGATTAATACTTGTAAAAAGAAAACTCAAAGATTGCTTTTCACTACCACGTCATCTTAGTTGTATAGTAACAATATAGTAGTCTACTAAATAATATTATTCTTTAGTAGCTTGAGGTTCTGGTCTCTCTCACAAACAACCCCGCCCCCCTCCCCCACAAAAAATCAAATTATATATATATTTTTTTTACGAGTAATGCTATGTAGTAGATTATGATAATGTGACAATGAAAATTAGTTCTTGAATTTGCACCCGTAAAAAATGACTAATTTTCACTTACACGCTACTTCAAGTATATAAAAATCGTATAACAGTATACTACATAACATTACCATTGTACTCGGACAGCTAGAGAGAGGAAGAATTTACAAAAGATTTGGAAATGTGTTGAAGTTCCTCAACAACCAGTCCTCTCATAGAAATTTGGTCCCCAGAAGATCCTCAATTTCAGGATCTCAAGTTGACTCTTCCTTTACTTTGTTTATGGCTTGCCTCATATTTCTCTCTTCTAAACTCTAAAATGCTACCGTCCATATTAATCCACTTCTCTAGGGCTATTTGTACTTCTTGTTTATTTTTTTTGTTTTTTTATTATTGTTTTATTTATTTATTATGTTTTTGTTTCACAAACTACGGTGCTTGCCTTTTGAAGTAACAACACAATCTCTTGTTGAGGTATCTTTTAGCATTGGCTTTGTTGGGGTTAGGTTTCTGTTAAATATTTTTTCATGTTTCTTTGTTTCTTGTTATTGACTTGCTTATGACACCTCTTACATTGTGGTCTCCTTTCTTTAGTCCTTATGTTGGGTCTTGTCTAACTAAATTCTTTCTTAATTAAGTTCCTAGCATTTTATTGACTATATATCATTCATTTGAAACTCGGACTTACAAATTACTAAAATTATCCTTCGTATTAGATTTGGCCGTTTGTTTTGATGGAAAATGTCACAACGTGTGTTTAAATTGTCTTTGTTGACTAATTTGCCATATTTTTGTTAAAAAAAAAAAAGTGTCATTTTAGTATTGGTATCAAAGGACGGCCACAAAGTTACCCTTAACAAAATAGACAAGTGATTACACCTTATCTGAATAGAGGGTAAGCCACACAGCCACCTCGCAATCATAACAAAAGGAATGGTTGTGCAACCACCTCCATTTGTACTGATGGGGATGGTTATAACAAAAGGAATGGTTGTGCAACCACCTCCATTTGTACTGATGGGGATGGTTATGGGGTCACTTATTTGTACAAATGATGGTGGTATGCAACCATCCTCTTTATTGGCATTAATTTTTTGATTTTATTTGTCATGATCACTAAAATTGTGTGCTTTCATACCAAAAAATTAAAATAAAATGCGTCGCACAAAAAAGGCTTAAGCACACATGCTACTATGCTAGTGATATGTGACATTGTCTTTCCAAATTAACGGTCAAATCACACATCTAGAATAACTCGAAATGTTCTAATAGCGAGTTGTTGTATGTTGTACTTTAGATCTGTACGTTCTGTTGTTAGTGATAATTTGATGGTAAAATATAACTTTCCCTTTAATTTACATATTAAGAAGCTATTTATGTGCTCAAGTAAAGGCTGAATGATGAAAAAAAAAAATCATGAAATCCTTGAGATCAACCTCATTAGGAGATCCATAAGACATCCTATAGAAATATGCTGTCCTAGAGATAGATTTTTTAAACAGGAGTATGAAACAAACAAGTTTTGGCTTCAACATCCATTGATCAGAAGGTTTATGCTGAAAATAATAGTCAAATTGAAAATATTTTCAGTTTGACCAAAAAAGCTTATTTAGTTTCAGAAAATAGGTTCCGTTTTAAAATTTCGTAAAACATTTTCTAAGTTTGAGTTTCTCCATCTCAAACCGTTGGACCTTCATTGGACAAGCGGAGCCTTAATTGGACCTAGGTTAAGGGTTAGAAAGTCGAGTAGAAAACTAGCAGCCAGGCTTAAGTTAGGCTCCCGTTTTTGACAAAGTTTAACTTGGATGATTAAGTGGACTGTCGGTGTTTATGGCATATTAGTCCATATTAAGCATCATATTATATGGACTTTCAAGGTCCCAACCAAAGATTACAGTCCACATGTTGACCTGGTGTGATTATTAAAGCAATCTCATCCAACACGTGACTTTTAAAAGCCATTGATTATCCCTAATTACCTACTGCTTCCCTTCCACAAAATGATCTTAGAATTTTTTTTTTTTTTTTTTTTTAAAAACGAAAATCTGAAGATTTCATTGATAAAAAATCAAGAGTATAAAACCTTTACAGCACATAGCATAAAGCTATGAAAAATTATAACCAAATGATATGAGGTTACAAAGTCATAGATACAATCATAAAATTCTTACAATCAAGTGTTATCTATGACTTCAATCTTCCGCTAACTCATTTACAACTACAATTAAGGAACATATCTGCTCAAGCAGACTAGATCTAGGACATAGATAGCCAAATTTCCTTTAAAAATTTATTTTATGGCAAAATGATGTCAGAATTATTGTTAGGGCTTTGTTTTCTTCAAATTATGTGTGAATGGGGAAAACCAACAGACAATATTCACACTCACCAAATGGTACAACATGCTTTAGGAAACTGCAGATGCTTATTATTAGAAAGAGCCTCCATGTGGAATGTGGAAAGATTCCATCATGCATGAATTTAAGAGGCCTTCAACATATGCTCCAAAATTATTCAAATGATGAGGCAATGATTATGTAATTTAATCCAAACCTTTTCCAGAAAAATCACTTATCCTTGGATAATGACCATCCAACATATTCAGCAAAAGGGGCAACACGACAGAAAACACAATCAATAGGAAAAGTACAGATTTCATCTGAGCATAAAACAAGAAAGGAATCATAGAAGAAAAATTTATAACCTTTATTTGCAGAAAAGTATTTCCGCACACTACATTATTTCTCTTAATTGAAATTTGCTCTACAAAGGATTGGCATGTCTTCCATCATCCTTTGTCACAAAAAACAAGAGGTTTCTTATCCGGGAAATTAGGCCCAGCTCTATGAGATACATGTGTTCCAACAAAAACAAATAAAAACTTACACTATCTACACAAGATTTCAGGTAAATTCTAGTCATATATTACCATCAAGCACTTTTTAATCTGCCCCTTGTGAGCAACAGATACCTTCTGATTGCAAGTATAAGAACCCAAGTAGTTGCGGAAATTTTCTCCTTGATCATCAAAAGCAGAGCTGAGCTCAGAACGGTCTTCAAGATCTGAGCATGCAATCCTTTGAAAAAGCCTGGCACTCCTTCACTTCTCCATATAGCATAAACGACTCCCGGCAATGTTTTTTTGGATTTTCGCTGACCTTTCTTAGTTCCATCATCATCTGAGTCCGCAGCTTGGATCATGACCTTACACCTGTATGCAGTTAAAATCCAAAATGGTTCTAAATGCCAAGGTTTAACACGTAGCAGTGCAAGAGACAAGACTCGCTTTTGTCAAGTAAAAGAGTGAAAAAAAATTATGCACCTGATAGCAGGATATGTCATAAATGTGGCAATGCTCTTCGAAATTGCACCTAACAGAAACGCCGAGAAGGCAGAAAGGGCTTCTGGGGATGAACTATTCCCTGCTTTATTCCCATTTCCCTTCAGGAGTCTTTGTTTCAATTGATCAAATACTGTATACTGCAGAGTACAGAGTTTACATCTAAGCCTGGTTTATTCTTTCAAATCAAATGCATAATAAGGCAACTCAAGAACAGGCTCCAATTGAAAGTGAAGGATTTGAGATACAAAATACAATTCTATGGCAAAAGGCCAGGTCAAATACCTGAATTGCAGGGTTTGAGGTAAGCAGAAGAGAGGTGCCAAGGCCATCAAATGCGTCACTCCAAGTACCCTCTGTAAGGGTCTTCCAGAGCCCTTTGGATTTCCCAAAGGCACTTGTCTGCATCCGAGAGGAAGCTGTATCCAGGGGCTACACAGTGATAAACCAGATAGTCTGACATTAATCGTCAAGATCTCTTCATGTTTTAGCCGTGAATGATAGAAGTGGAAATGAATAGAGATTAATATATGTATTAAAGCAATGAAATCATATTATTCGTTAGTACCCTTTTTTTCTATCTTTCTTACGCCCAAATATATGGAAACAGCAAAGCATTAGTTGAAACCGTAATATATGATAACATAGAAGTTGAACTAGTATGTTTTCTTTATTGAGTTACAATCCCAGGATGTACATTTCAAACCAAAGATCTGGGTTCTATAATCCACTAACTGAGAAACTCATTCATGTCCCTACTTCTTTCTATATTTCAATCATGTTTAATCACAAGACACTGTGCCTTTTTATTTCACCATCTTTATAGCAACCAGATGGAGCATTTTGTGAAAACATAAAACAACCATGCAGACGCAGAATACATATTTCTTCATATAATAAATGTTCCAATCCCTTATGCTATATTCCCTAATATCAAGTATAGAATATTCTGCATATCTGGACACTAACATAAGCAATGTAGTTCTATGCCTGCATGTCCAGAACGGTGCATCCTCTGTATATCAAGATTTTTCAAATTTTACATTGTGTACTACGAATGATTCTCAACCAAAATCAGGGAGACATGCCCTGACACTGGCTCACCTGTGTAACAAGAGCAGTGCAAGCTCCAGCAGCAGCAGCAAGAACTAAGTTTGCTTTTGTTCCAATTCTTTTGGCACCACTCCTTTCCAAATATAGTCTTTTGAAGTAGCTGTAACCATAAAAGTAGACAAACTGTGCAATGAAGGATTGCAGGTTTTTTGTACCTAGGCCTTGGTATAACGAAAGAACCTGACGGGTAGATATTGCTTCCTGAAAGACATCCAGGAGGTTCCTGTATAAACCAGAAAAAGTTACTCAAAACTATCAGCCAAATCTTAGAGCTAACTTCTGACCTAAGAATTCTGTGTTTACACAAGATATATGATCTGAGTTTTAAACGATATTTTGCCTAGGACGCTGAAACTACTGATGATCCAAGATTCCAGATGAGTATAATAGGAGACCATGCAACAGAGATTTTGTAGATGCATCATTACGAAACATGTAAGGATCGTATTCACCACCATCAATTCAACTAAGGAAACATATGATAATACAACAACGAAGATGCTCAATTAAAAAAGCTCAAATCTATTGGTTGTTCCAAGGAAACAACAGGAATAAAACTTTTCTAGGTGGCATTTGCTAATACAACTGTATAAAAGCCAGTAGAAAATGACACAGATTGGCAAGCAAAAGACAATTTAGAAAGCTAGCTTTATCCCACTAATGAAATGAGCATGCCCACCAGTAATTGATTTCAAAGTGACCACAACAGTCGGCTCTAATGTCTTAGATCGCTTTAAAATCTTGAGTAGCCATATCTTTGACCCATTGACAAGCATAACAACAACAAAATAACAAAAAACAAAATCATGTGACAAAAGAACATATAGTTGTCACATTCTCTTTTCACCAAAAATAAGTTTTTGATGGTGAATGTTACATGAATGGAAACAGAGAATTTACTAATGTTTATGTTTGTGTTTGTGTTTGTGTAAAATGAAGGTACATGATGTTTAAGTATCAAAATTTTATGAAAGTACAAGATACAACATGAAGAAGAACGGAGGAGAAAGGTCTAGAAGTTATGCTGTAACTCATAATGCTACAGAACCATCATGGATCCACAGTTCACACGGAGAGTTATCTGAAATCAGATAATAACAATTCGTATAAAAAATCTCCAGCTGAATGCCAAATTTTAAAACCAGACGACATGATACTACTCTTGAAAATAACCAATTCCGAAATGACTTCAGAACTGCATTTACATGTATTTGATTTCAACGATTTTAACACACAAAACGAACAAAAGAAAAAAGGGAAAAAAGAATTGGATTAGGAGTTGCCCAACAACCGACAAGGCGATAATCACAAAATAGGACAATCTAAACACTGCCCATCAACCAAAGTAATGGACGACAGACGATAAAAAAATAATAGGCTTTAACAATCAAAGGTGCCATAGAGGCTAGATTGCTCGCTGCATCATAAAATTCAATATGATGTTCAATTCACTTATAAAAATTACTAATTCAAATCCAGCCTTGTTTGATCTAGGAGACAGTCTAACTCCTTCACCTATAATATTACAAACATAACATTAAGTTGTTGATGTTCATTGACCCACCGACCATACAAACAACGACTATGAAAAAGAAAAGTATAAGAACTAAATTGCAATTATACAACAAAAGCAAATTAAGCATACATATTGAGGCTACACATAAACAATAAAATCAAAACAAGTAATACGGAATAAGATTTACCCAGATAAAGAATTACTGAACCATGATCACAGGAGACCAAAAAAAAAAAAAAAGACAAGAGTACAGAACAGACCCAGATCATGAAAGGACAAATTATGATGAAAAATGAAAGAAAGAAACGGTAAAATGAGAAAAGAAGAGATGGGGAACCTGTATTTTTGCTGGCCATGAGCTCCAACGTCGGCTTGGTACCTGGTCTTACAAGTATCAAGTGGGTACAAGATGGTTGTGCTCAAGAGGGATCCTATGGCCCCTGAAGTTGCCTCTGATAGAGATTCCAGATCAACACCCATCTTCAATATTCGAGATACGGCAACACTCGAAGATCAAAGATAGCTACTCACAAAAAAAAGGAAAAACAAAGATCATAAATAGAAAATATCTATGTATATATAGAGAAAGATACGTGATTAGGTGGAACAGAGAGAAAGGGATGGAAAGTAGAAGCGTCCATCAAGGTTGATTGGAAAAGGAAATGTACGTGTACATGACAATGTCTCTCGGAGAACGCGGCGGAGACTATTGGCTTGGCGTTTCCTTGGGAATTGAAAAACGTGATCGGCCTTTCTCCGTCAAACTACATTTTTTTTTACATGAGATTTTTTTTTTTAACAAAAAATTTACTACTACTTTTTCTGTCTTGGTTATTTTTACGTGAGACTTCAGACAAGTAAATTATTTATTGATATAATTCTTTTCTACGTACATTTGGCTTACCATTCTTTTTTTACTTTTTTTTTTTATTTGTCTCATTACATATATACGACAGGATTTGGGTTGTTAATACGTTGTATAAGCTTTTAGGACTCTAAATTTATTGCACCAGAAAGACAGAAAATGATTAGGTGGGAAAATATAATTAATAATTTATATTGCAAGAAGAAGAAAAATTGAAATTCTCTAAGAATAACTTCTGAGAGGCTTTTAGGACTCTAAATTTATTGCACGAGAAAGACAGAAAATGATTAGGTGGGAAAGTATAATTAATAATTTATCCATACATTGACTATTAATTGCTTTCACAATACTGCAACAAGAAGAAAAATTGAAATTCTCTAAGAATAGTTGATCACGTCTCACAAAGTCATTAATTTGAATTTTTTTTTTTCTCTTTTTATGCAAATATATTAAAAAAATAATTAAAAAAAAACACCAAAAAAAGTGGACACAACCTCACTTCCAAATAAAAAGCAGTTACAACTAAAGATCTCCGATTTAAAATTTAAATTTTTTTTTTATAAACAATTTAATTTTTATCATTGATAAACGAGCATAAATTCTTAAAATATGTTTTATTATCAAATTGCTCCCTTTTATATTCCTACTGTTAGGTTTTTACTAAAATGATGATATGTGGGCATAACATCACATTAGACTCCGTAAAATAACTTTGACGTGTACAAAAATACTACCTTACTTGACACTTTATTTATTTTAAAAAAAAAAAACACAAAATGGGGAGGGAGTTCCCACCCCCTCTCTCTCTCTCTCTCTTTTATTTTTTTCCCCTCATTTTTTGTTTTATCTCTTTTATTATTTTTATTTTTTGTGTCAAACTAAGGTAGCACTTTTGTACATGTTTTGACCTATTTTATTAGGTATGACGTGGCCTTACCATTACGTGTCATCATTTTTATTAAAGAGATATGCTAGAATCTAATGAAAACTCTATATTTTATCTATAAAAATTTATGTGTCAAGATGTCACATCATCATCTTTTTATTTTGTCTTTTTTTCCTAAAAAAAATGTGTACAAAACATCAAGGAGATTTTAATGAAAAAAAGTGTACAAAACGACAAATTAATATCTTTCCAAGAAAAGAAGAAGAAGAAGAAGAAAAAGACGAATTAATAAATCAAAACTGGACTTGGTTTCACAAGAACCCAAGCTTAAACTTGTCCTTTCCCATTTGAGTGGATCTAACTTGATCTTAAGTGGCCTGCTTCAGCTTTTAGCCCAATCACAAATACGATTGGGCTACACTTGGTTGGAACCCAAAATAGTTAATTTGCTCGAGTTGTAACCCAAGCCCAACTACTAACCAAGAAAGAAGAAAAAATAAAAAATAAAAAATAAAAAAATACAGTACTCTTCAAATTAACATATAATTTGCAATGTCCTCTCAAAGTTTCAATTAAAGAAATGTTCTCTCCATTTACTAAGAAATTGCAATGTACCCATTTTGTCCTGTAAAAAAACAAAAATGTCCTTCAATTTTTTTCAACAAAACAAACGTACTCCTATAAATTCGTAATTTGAGAATCTACTCTTAATCTGGAGATTTTGCATTCCTAATTGCTTGTCTTATATTATCAATATTTTCATCAAATTATTTTCTTATACTTCATTCATTGCCATATTTGTTTCTTTAACTATACTCATTATTTCTCTTCACCTATTTGCATCTCATTCCAAGGAAAAAAAACTACATGTAAGTTATTTTAAATAGGAAAATAGTAGGTGTACTCATTATCTTAAGCGGATATTATTGTCTAAAATTCATATGAGAGAAATAAGAGCCAGTTTCTCGTTTTTCTTTTTGAAATAATATTCGCTTATAATCGGGAGATCACCTAGCATTCACGTTTTAAATAATTTAGACAATTTACTAATATTTTTAGGCAATTTTTATTTTTTTAGGGACTTTCATATTTTTAGTAGGTGATCTTATTTTGTTTAGGAATGGCAACCATTTCATAATACATATTTGTTTTTGTTGAATCTATTAATATACATAATCCTATGTCATTATACAAAATTTTAAATAACGTTCAAATTAAATTTTTTGAATTATAAAAAAGAAAATTCCTCATTATTGTAAAGTATTGATGAAGCCAATGGAAAAGGAAGCACAACTCGGCTGCCTATTGGTAAATGTCAAAATTCCAACGTAGTCAGATACCAAATTGTCGTGCCCACCAAGTACTACCACACCATTCTCAAAATCTCAGCCGTCCGATCATAAACGCACAGTGATCTGTTTCGTTTCTTTTAAGTTTTGCTCAGTCTGAAGCTTCCTTTGTACTTGGATTTTCCCAAACGCCTTCTCTGTAGCCACCATACCAGCGATTGCTAGGGTTTTCAGGTGGTCTTCTTCTTCAAGCTCCACCAGAGCACGCAAGGTAGTAGTAATCTTCCATCCCAGAGTCCTTGCTTATTTACCTCAGTGCCATCACCTCCATCGCAGTTTCTTCAGCCTCCTCAAACACTAGGGTTTTTATTTATTTTCTTCTATTTTCTTCCTCTCTACTCATTCCCTCACTATTTTTCACGCTCCAAAACCCTTACTAATCACCTTTTTTGCCATCGCAACACTGACCGCATCACCGTGAATCTTCCCAGGAGATTTTTCTTATTTTGTTTTTTAGATTCTGATACGCAAGTTCTTCACTGAAGTCCGTTATATTTACATTTCTACCATCGCGTTTGCGCGGGGTTTTATAATTAGGATTTTTTTTGGGGTTTTACTTCGCTTTGCAGCGTCTTCAATGGCGAAAGCTTCAGCTGGAGCTACGAACCCGTACGCCAAGACCGGGGTGCGAATCGTGGTAGCCGGGGACCGAGGCACCGGGAAATCGAGCCTGGTTGTGACTGCGGCGGCCGAGAACTTCCCGACTAATGTGCCGCCCGTGTTGCCGCCGACGAGGCTGCCGGAGGATTTCTTCCCCGACCGTGTGCCCATTACGATCATCGACACTTCGTCTCGGTATGCTCTGTTTGGTTGCTTAGAAAGTGTAGGAGAAGAGAAGAAAATAAAGGTGTAATTATGATGTTGTAAATGTTGTCTTATATCATAGTGTGAGATTCAGTTGATTCTTGCTTTATTCAAAATCTCTGTTTGGTTACTGAGAAGAAAATAAACTAGGATCTCAACTGAGACTAGATTTTTGGTAGTTGTGCACGAGAAAATGGTCAAAACTGCAAGAAATTGTAGCTCAGTTTTAGTGTCTCATTTCAGAAAGCAAACATTATATGTTACCTCTCTCTTGTAATTTGGAAATAAATTGTTCTATTCAATTTATGTTATTTTACTTTTATTTGTGTATGATTTAGTAGAGAATGTGAAAATGGGTTAGAAAGGCTAAAAATCTAATTCATCCAAAAGAAAAAAGGCTACAAATCTAAGTGGTAGTTTCTTCATTTTTTGGTCTGAGAAAACTAGAGTTGAGTCCTAATCGAATTTTGGGCTTAAGCTAGAGTCTGGAGTATCGTAGAGGGTTTGAGGCATTTTATGAAGTGGATAGCTTGTGGGCCTCCTAATGGAAATATCGGTTTTCTGAGAACAAAAAAAACATAAGAGTATATGAGTCAAAAATTTTACTTGGCATTGCTGAAAAAACGCAGAAAAGAAAATTAAGCTAGGTTTCTGAATTTCTATTTATGCAATAAGAAAAGTATAGCTTCTATTTGATTGACTGTGATACAATTAGCTTGTTGGAAGCATGAAAAGTGTAGCAATTTCAGCTTCTTGCTTTTTGGATGACAAGGAAAAGAGTTGCATCATTTTTTTTTATTACGGCTTTGCACTAATTTTCCAGTTTAATAATGAATTTTGATTGTTTCTTTTTCCCTATCAGTGTGGAGGATGATTATAAAGTTGCCGAAGAATTGAAGCGGGCTGATGCAGTTGTGTTTACTTACGCGTGTGATGAGCCTACATCACTTGAACGATTGAGTACTTTCTGGCTTCCGAAACTTCGTAAACTAGAGGTCTATATCCTTCATTATTATTTGGTATTCATTTTCCTTCTGTAACCGTTGATTCATGGAAAGAAAATATATACAGAGACATTTTTTTTTAAAGAAAGACACGCTCTTCTTGATACCTTAAGGCTCCGTTGTTTTGATGAAAATATTTTCTGGGAAAACTAATGGTTTTTCAGTGTTTCATTGACACCTTAAAACTCATGTTAAAAATAATTTTCATTGTTTGATTCGCACTAAATGATTCTGAAATCTACTATTTAAGTTGATGTTCTAAGAAAATGTGGAAAATGTTTGCATTGAAACAAGCAGAGTCCAAGCTTGAATATAATAAAATCATGCGTTTTAATAATTTTAGCCCTTTAGCGTTCTTGTGTTTCTGGGTTTTCGGAATTGTTTACCTTTGCAATATATGGGGCCACCATGACTTTGAATCTATTTTTATGACTCAAATCTGTGAGCAGGTGAAAGTCCCGGTTATAGTGGTAGGTTGTAAGCTGGATTTGAGAGATGAGAACCAGCAGGTGAGCCTGGAGCAGGTGATGTCACCAATAATGCAACAATTTCGTGAGATTGAAACTTGCATTGAATGTTCAGCGCTTAAACAAATTCAGGTATTGTTTAATTGGTGCCCTTTTCTGTCTGTCTTCTTTTTCTCTTCTAATAATTTTGTACCTGTGTTGTTGAGTTCCTTTGTGGTTCATTCTTGTCAAATCTTTTACATATCCCAGTCTTGCCGATGGATTGTTATTAACACTATGCACTTGTTTTTATTGTTAGAGACACGGTAGCAGAACCTCATTCTGTTTGAATTCCAACACTTGTTATTCATTTTTGGTATTTGGTAAAATATATTTTTTGATAAGTAAATCAACTTGTTATGAAGCGCAGAGGGGCACAATTCAAGTATACGTGAAGTATATAAGAGAGACCCCCAAATGGGGCGAATTGGTAAAATATTTTAAGAGAAGGTAAAACGTTTGGGGTCTTCAGGCAACTATAATTTGTTGTGTAATGAAAATGCATGTGGAAACATCAGTTTTCTAGTGAGGAACTGATATTTCAGTTGCTCATGGATATAACTATAATACTATATTAAAATTATGCACAAATAGTATTTTCTGATTTTCTTGAAAAAAAAAAAAATCTGATGCCATGGCTTAAGAGTTTACATTGTTACAATAGATTTGAACATGTATCAGCTTCTTAAATTAAATAGAAGTCATATTAAATAAGAACAATTGGCTACTTTCTCTCTCTTGTTCTTTAAAAAAGAGCGAGCTTGAGAATTTGACTTAAAGATTAGGTATTGAAGATATCAAGACATTTTGAACTAGTCTGATCAATAAAGTAAATTGAAATTTTTTTCTTCTGTGAAATCTGGTTTGATATGTGCTATGCATAGTAGTCTTGTACTGTATGCAGTTATGCATGTGTATCATTTGCCCTTTTGGTTTGCCTCCATACATGGATTTTGTATAGTAATAGATTTGTTTTGATTAAACTTTTACTTTGTGCATTAGGGACTTAGTTCAAGCTAGTGACTACCAGGATCTGATTTCGGTTTA
Source organism: Corylus avellana (assembly GCF_901000735.1). Taxonomy (NCBI): domain Eukaryota; kingdom Viridiplantae; phylum Streptophyta; class Magnoliopsida; order Fagales; family Betulaceae; genus Corylus; species Corylus avellana. The sequence goes on along the minus strand of NC_081542.1, from coordinate 5,619,920 downwards.
ATTGATCCTGCATTTAGTTGGATGACTCTGATTATCTGAAGCGATGTTTGATTGTTGCATTCTGGTTCTAATTTTTGTAGTTTAATGTTTGCAATTTTTTAATTTTGTAGATCCCTGAAGTTTTCTACTACGCACAAAAAGCTGTGCTTCATCCAACAGGGCCACTATTTGATCAGGAAACACAGACTTTGAGGCCCAGATGTGTTCGAGCCTTGAAGCGGATATTTATTCTTTGTGACCATGATAGGGACGGTGCCCTCAGTGACGCAGAGTTGAATGATTTTCAGGTTTCTTTTGCTTCCATGTTTGCAACTTTTGTCCTGAATTGAGCCTTATGTTTGTTTTATGTCCAAATATGCTGTTCCTGACAATTCAGGAATGATCTTGTAATACTTGCAAACAAGTTTCTCATCTATCAAAGTCATGGTATTTTTTACTGAAGATAAATGAGGGATCTAATAATACTTGTAAACAGGTCAAATGTTTCAATGCTCCATTACAACCTTCCGAAATAGTAGGTGTTAAGAGGGTTGTCTCAGAAAAATTGCCTGAAGGAGTTAATGAACGTGGGCTTACTTTGACGGGTTTCCTCTTTCTTCATGCACTATTCATAGAAAAAGGGCGTCTTGAGACAACATGGACTGTTCTAAGAAAATTTGGATACAACAATGATATCAAACTTGCAGAGGATCTCATCCCATCAACTTCCAAACGAGCTCCCGATCAGGTAATATATTGCTTGGGGAAATTACATTTTCTATAATAGCGATGGCTTTACCTGAAATGATAAATGATTTATTATGTGCTGAAATAGTCTATTTGTTTTAGGGAAGTGTAAGGAAGGTAGTTAAGTTTTAATTATCTACTGCAAAGATTGTCATTGCCCTGCCTTGCCAATTTTTATGTTAGTAATTCTTACTCAACTCAACTAATTCTTAATCCCAACTAAAATTTGCTAGTGCAAAATGAATTTCTGAGAAGTGGTAGAACCCTATCAAACATGTTTTCTTGCAGGTGGTGCTAAATTGCTAATCTGAACCTTTATATTCATATTGATTTATAAGTATATGTGAACCCTTATGTTAACTTAATAATTTGCTAGTGCAAATTGAATTTCTGAGAAGTGGTAGAACCCTATCAAACATGTTTTATGCACTAGTCCCTTTTTGAAGTAATATGATTTGTCTGTCTGTTTTCATAGTTGTAGATGGGCAGAATTTGATGTTACCCTTCTTTCTAGCGATGGCAAATGGTTGGGCATGGCTTCAGCTGGGGCTGGGCTTCAAAACATGCTATGATGCATGCTCTTAGTTTGACCTTGAGTTCTCTGTATTTTAATTGTATACTAGGATCCTACTTGGAAAACTTTTGGAGGCTTCAAGCCTCTTTTAGCTTGCTTCAGAGTGGTTCCCCATGTGGAGAGTGCTAAACTTGATTTCTATGATCAGTATAAAGCCTTAGTTCTATCTGTCTGTCCTCTACTTGTGAGTAAATGTTTGTTGGACTTGGATCTTGAAATGAAATTATTGGCAAGTATGGCTAAGCTGGTCGATTAGTGATTAGACTAGGCCCTACCTTAAATAAAATGTGCCTCCTGAATCTGGTTATTCAGCATTTTTTTCCAGGATTTTTCTTCATGCGTAAGGCTTGGTTTGAGGTGGACAGGTCCTAAATTTCCCACTGTGATTCTCTCATCTGTATTGGAGACTTGATATATAACATGCATGCGTGCACACACAAATGTATTATCTAATAATATAAAAATCATATATTAGCCCAACCCACTCAAAACTCTGCAAATGAAACTGTTGCATTTTCTTCTGAATCATACAATGTTTGTTTAAAATGCTTACTGTTGCTTCTCTTTTGTGTAGACTGTGGAGCTGACAAATGAAGCCATTGAGTATCTGAGGGGAATCTTTGAATTGTATTGTACAGATCCTGTATGTGTTATTCTGTGCGAGTACTTGGTTTCCAATTTCATTGTTAATAAGCTTGTAATATAATTTCTGTGATCAGTATTTACTGTGATGGCCTATGGTTTTTCAAGTAGCTAAATAGTTTATCAAGTCTTACCTCTTAAAATCGTGATCAATGTTTGTTTTCCCTAGTAGGAAGGGGAGCTGGGACCTCATGAAATTGGCGATATATTTTCTACTGCTGCAGAAAGGTATTTTTGGTTTTCATTAATATCTTTTAATATTATCTGGCTTGTTTTATTCACACACATATATATATATATATATATATATATATATATATATATATATATATATATCTGGCTTGTTTTACTTTGTCACAACTCTTATGTTTCTTTAATGTGAGAAAATCATGTTCACCTTCATGTTCACTTGATCAATCTGCATGGCTTTCCATTTGGTTTATCTTTATCAAGCGGTTCTGCATGACAATCCTCATCAATTTTGCTCCCAATGCATCATCTTAGGGCAATTTTAAGTCATTATTGGTCATAGTAGCTTCACAATGTTTAAAGATGGGTAAGGTAGTTACCTTATTATTTCATGGCTTGGCTACTTGTTAAAGTGATGGTACTTGGCTAACAGTACTTATTAGGTACCTTCCATATATGCAAGATGCATTATTTATTAACTTGCATGTGCAGACAATCTGCCCATATGTTGTGTCGATAATGTATTTTAGTGTCTTTTGTTTAAATCTTTGCTTTTTTAGTTTTTTTTAATTGAAAATTCAAAATTCAAAATTGCACAAATATTTAGTTTTTGAATTTTTGATGTATCAATATATTAATGTTTGGAACCTGGTTGCTGCTGAGTTATTTTCATTTTTGGCAAAATAAATACAAATTTTCTTTCCTTTTTAATGAACGTAAGAAAAATTCTATCTACATTATAAAAATAAAATAAAATAAAATCTTTCTTACCATTCAAAAGGTAAGAAAAAGTTTATTTATTCTTTATAATGTAGAGTTATTTAAAGTTTTCTTTGCCCCTCTTTTCATCCTCCTCCTTTTCCTCTTCCTCGAGCATCTTGTGATGTTTTGTAATATTTAATGGGATTTTTGGTCTATGATTTATTCCAAGCGTTTAGTTTATTTCTTTCTTAAGAACTAGAATGATTAGCCACAAAAAGCGTTTGGGTGTTTGACATACTTCTTTTGCAAGTCCTTGGGAGAGAGAGCCATACACGGATGTTGCACAGAAAAATGCATTTGGAGGGTTATCTCTTGATGCCTTTTTGTCAAAGGTATGCATTTCACAGTGTCTTTCTTTAGCCTTCTTTTTTTTCATTATCTGAGTAGGGGTTTGGAAATTTTTAAATCAGTCTACCAACTAATTATGATCTCAATCTGGCTCTCTTACCCATCTATTAATATGTAAAGTTTTACCCTTATGCTATGCACACAAATTTTAACAAATATACAATCTTCTTAAACAATTGCGATTCTTCTATTCTCTTGTAACCCATGCTTAAGATTGTGAGAAATATGTGTTGTTGCAGTGGGCCTTGATGACATTTCTAGACCCAGCTTTGAGCATGGAGAATATGATATATGTCGGTTATCCTGGTGATCCTTTATCTGCATTCCGTGTTACTAGAAAAAGGCGTTTGGATCGGAAGAAGCAACAGACAGACAGAAATGTTTTCCAGTGTTTTGTTTTTGGGCCCAAGAAGGCTGGAAAGTCTGCATTGTTGAATTCTTTTATTGGAAGGTATTCGGAGTCATTCTTTTAAATCTGATACTTCCTGTTAATTTAGTTTCTGCTACCAAGTAATATAACATTTGTTGTTGATGAATTGGGAAATGCAGGTACTTTTCTGATAAGTATACTTCAACCGTTGAAGAGCATTACACAGTGAATGTTGTTGATGAACCTAGGGTGAGTGCTATTACATCATGCATCTTGAAATTCCGGTTGAACACATGCTATGTGTGAGCATTGGTCTTGCTAATACTTGCTGTGCATTCTGTAGAAATTCCGATAAGGTTTTGTCCTTGCATAGATACAGATGAACCTAGATTCTGAGTTAATGTTAATCCATAATTTGTTTGCTTTAACTATTTGAATTTGTGTGGAATTAACTTGGGCTGGTGGTGGCTCTTGGTCTCTCCATTGTTATAGGCGGTATGTAAATTTCCAGTAAGCTGTTTTAGAAGACAATAGAATAGCAAGTTTAAGAGAATTTCTGTAGCTTTAATTATTTACAACTGATCTGTGGATTATATTTCACAAAGAAACCTTTTGTTTGTTGTTTCTCAAGGCAGGGCCGACATGAAGTCATTGGTTTTGTCTCCTCGTAACCTCCGATCAGTTTAGTTTATCACTAGATAGAATATTTTTTTTTCACTTTTCTGATGTTTGTTATTTCTTGTGTAAATCAATATGCTCTGCCAGTTGCTGTAATTGCTAATCTTGTTCATATCCCACCCCTTTGTCTGAGTATTTGTTTGTTATTTTCTTCACAGGGGACAAAAAAGACCCTTATATTGAGAGAGATACCTGAAGATGGTGTTGGTAAACTGCTGTCAGATAAAGAATCTTTGGCTGCTTGTGACGTAGCAGTGTTTGTTCATGACAGGTAAATAAAAGGATCTTATTTTTATTGTATATAGCATGAATCACAGTAACACTTGTTTGTTAAATTAGTGATTAACTTTCACACTATCCAAATTCAGTCTTTTCTCTAATTTGGTTTGGCTTTTTTGAGCTTGATATTTTGATATAGTCATATATTAATATTAATCTTTTTTTATATTGATTTAGGCATGTGTTATTATTACTAATAACCTTGTGGTGCCTTTAGTAAAGGGTTGCAAAATATATGGATGAGAATGCTTTAGCTTATTCTTTTTTTCCTTTCTATTCTTTAACTAAAATAGGAAATTTCCCTTCTTGTTGATAGTTCTTGTTGGCACACGAGAGAGGTCTTAATAAAATAGCGTTTTAACTTCTCTGCATGCTGGGCTCATGCATGTATGTGGGTTTTGACCGTCACTTTGGAATCTACTAACTTTATTGAGAAATGAACTTGAAGATTGCTTTAAACGTGATTTCAATATGTATATTGTATGACCTGTACTATTTTCACAGTTGCATTTATATGGAGTTTCTGAGGAATTATACATTTTACATTTACAGTTCTAATGCATTCTCATGGGAGAGAGCAACTGAGTTGCTGGTAGAAGTTGCTAGTCATGGCGAAGATACTGGCTTTGAGGTGCCTTGCCTCATTGTGGCAGCTAAAGATGATCTGGACTCATTTCCCATGGCCATACAAAATTCTACTAGGGTATTTTTTTTTTTTCAGTGACTATAATATCATGCATGTTCTATTATGCAAGCTCCATTATCCACAAAAATAATTTTTAGTGTGTTTAGTTGTTTGCTTGCTCCGAACATAATGGCTTCTATAGTTGGCTTTCTGGTGTTCCAGTGCTTGATTGTGTAGGTTTCTTCCTTGGTGGTAATAATACTAAATTTGTTAGACAAACTCTTTAAACCAATTTGATTAGTATTAGTTGCAATTTGCAACTTGACATACATGGACTAGATTTTTCCCAATTCTGGATTTGGTACAAAAATATTACAGAGGTTTACATGACAGAGACGACTAAAGTCAAGATTACCTAAAATTACAGTTCTTAACTGTATAATCAATAAACAAAATTTAACACTCTCCAAAGTTGAATGAACAGGTCCAAATGCAGAAAGTACATTCCAGCTTTTGTTCACTAGTGAAATCTGCCTTCAGATTTTTCTGGTAATTTGGTCGGAAAAAATTGGTCAGACAAATTTTGCTGAATGGTGAAGTTTCAAAACTTGGACAAGGTGGCCTAAATTCAACATTTTGGGAATAGTACCATTGGTTATAGAAAAAATTGATTGAACGAACTTCATAAAATCTATTCGAGTAATATTAGTTTAAACTTGCAAGTTGAGATGCTAGGACAATTTTACCTATTTCAGGCATTCTATGGGTTTGGTTGAAAAATGATATCTAAATATTTAGATATGTTCATGTGGTTTTGTGCATAGCTATAAAAATACATGTATTTGTGGACTGTATCTTTTGCTTCGTGTTGAGTGATAGTAAATATGATGGTGATGATTATGAGAGTGTGTATTGTTGTATTGTATCTGATAATAGCATCCCTTCGGCCCTAAACTGTCTTACATATTATCAATGCAATTTTGCTTTTGTAGGTTAGTCAGGACATGGGAATAGAGGCTCCCATACCTATCAGTTCGAAGTTGGGTGATCTCAATAATATATTCCGTAGGATTGTAAGTGCTGCAGAACACCCTCATTTGAGCATTCCTGAAACAGAAGCTGGGAGAAGCCGCAAGCAATACCACAGACTTATAAACCGCTCACTTATGGTCTTTTCGGGTATGTTATGTTGATCTTTTGGGTTTATAGAAGTCCTTGAATCTGTTGGCTTCTTGTTTCTAATGGATGATCACTTTTGCTGCGACAATCGAGCTAGAGTTTTATTGCTCTTTAAGCTTATGGTTTTTGTTCATATGCCTCTAAATCATTTTGTACCCTTTTCACAGTTGGAGCTGCGGTGGCAATTGTTGGACTGGCAGCTTACCGTGTCTATGCAGCAAGGAAGAATTCCAGTTAAGGGATGAAAGTTTGCACATCAATCAGCTTAGTTTAGCTCTTCCGCTCATCATATTATTTACAGTTGGTTGTGCTCCGATTTGTCTTCTTCAAAAACCATCTTGTTGGGTTTTTTCGAGACAGATCCATTTGTAGAGAAGTTGCATCCCAAATAATCACACCCCTTGATCGTGTTTTCCGTTCCTTGTAGAATTTTGTACTAAGAAGGCTAAATCTGGCCTTCATTTCTGGTGTTGCTTGTTGGATTATTACACACCCAACCCCCCTCAGGTGTCCTAAATATATACAATGGAATGAGTTGTGTACGAATCTTGCACAATGAAAAGTTTTGCAAATATAAGGTTACTTTGAGAGAACAACCATCTTTGACCTCAATTGGTAACAATCTTGTGTGATTCATGGTCATCAAGCATCAGCATCCGTTAGTTGTGAATTGTGGAAGTGACAACCAAAACAAGGAGATAAAAAAGAAAACAACATTCTTATAGACAGCAAGCGTATTACAAAACCAAAAACACGCAGCAATGTGTTAATCTGTTTGTGTTTTTTTGTCATTGATTGATGTGAGGCCAGTCTCCCGGAATTAATCCGGGCTGCCAATACGGTAGCGCTCAAGAGTCAAGACCCTCCTTCTGAAGCTGCAGAGAGTACTTCAAAAAGTCCTCTGCAGTTACGTGCAGTCTAAAATCCACACCGAATAAAAACTTCATCTCCAACCTATTCATTTCTGCAGTGCTAACTCCCCCGACTCTGGCATAGTAGGCATTGTTATAACAGCTGCAATTCATTGATTATGTTAGTATGAAGGAGGATTTTCATTATTTCATGTGATATGTATACTTACTCGTCGTCGAGGACTTTTGCAGCAACCATAGAGCTCGTGATTAGAAGCCGATGAACATTGAGGGACGTAAGATAAGCACCTGTCCGCTGAATGAATCTTTCGAGGTATATGTATGCAGCCACAAGGCAAGAAGGGCTGCAGCTGGAGTACTTGAAAATTCGCTCAAGGTACTGTTGAATGTTTATATTGGGTGCTTTCGAGCCATGGAAGATGGTAACAGCGTTCTTTTTGTTTGATCCCGTCAATAATTTCTCATTGTTGTTAATCGTTCTCTGAAGAAGAGCAGAAATAATTGAAACAACTCGGGGAGTTTCCGAGACACTCTTTTGTTTTCCATCCAATCCTAAAGACGCATAGATCTCTGATTCAACAGCCTTGCTTTTGAGTGTCATCGTTTCTATATCTAAATTGCTTGACAATTGTTTTGGAATTGCATGGTTCTTCTGCGTTAATTTATTGTTGACGAAAATAAGGCAGATAATGTCAAAATCATTCTTTTCTTAGAGGCAAAGCCACTATTCAGTGAAGAATATACATATATTAGACAAGAGATTAACGAATTGTATTCTTGTTCGGCCAATTGGGCATTGTTGTTCGAGCTTTCAAGTTTCTTAAAGCATCAAGGGGGTACTATTATGGTATATACTGACTGAGGTATATATGCAGCACCAAACCGGGGGGTGGGGGATAGTCAATGATATTATTGGAGCACACAAATAAAGTGAAAGGCACATCTAATGAATTTTATTAGGAGATAGGAAGCAAGCTTGGGAATAAACCAGATAAAAGGAAATTAAAAGTGATTTGGTAATTGGCACTGTGCCATTAATATGGAGTTCTCGCTCGACTTTAAGCTTGAACCGTTCATCTATAAAGTGAGTAAACTTTTGGATCATATTTCAATTTGATGATTTTTAAAAATTCATTACAGCACTAATTGGCCTGCATATAACCTTACTAAATGAGCCACTTCAGAAGCATTTTATTTATTTCATTGTCCCCAATTGTTGTTGTCCCTTATTCTTTTCCTTCTTCTTTTTTTCCCTATTTTTCTCTTTGGTTGTATTTGCTCAGGAAAAAAAAAAAAAAAATTTGCATTTTTTTTTGCAAATAATAGGATTCAATCCACAATGTTTCCCTCCATATATGGCAATTTCAATTCAGGCCAGGATACCAGCAAACAAGTGAAATGGCTCATTTGGTAAATTGGCATATTTTTAAGTTCTAAAAACAGAAGAGATTTACTAATCGGGTGGCTTTTACTTGTTCAACCTACGTGGAAGGATTTGGAGAAATTGCAAATCCCTCACAATGCAATGGTGTGAATAAATATAATTTGTGGGCCACGAATGTAATATATACCTAATTAATACCTAATTAAAAAATAGTTTAATTTGCATATCTAGCGCATGCGTAAATTCTTTTTTTTTTTTTCTTTATTGGGTAAAATTTGACTTTCAACCTTCCATTTTTATCATAACCGGCAACACCATGGAACTTTCCATGCTCCAATACTACAAACGTGACGTGGCCTCCGGTCCTCTTGAATAAAAAGCTTGATGTGCCCCTAGTAAACGTGTTCGCTTAAAGAAACGGTTGCGCAGTTTTTTCTTGATTTCGTCAGCTCGAATGTCCCATTCCTACAATATCTCAAACTGATTGCTCCCTAATTTTTTTTTTTTTAGAGAAAGTTGGTGGCTCTTGATAATTAATTATAATAGAATAATTAATTATAAATAATTCATTGACATTGAGATTATATAATGATATTAGACTATTAGTGGAACTAAAATTGTTAAAAAGGATGAAAAGTGCACTCCATAAATATCGCGGAAAAAAATAAATGGATTACTTTTTTCATTACCATTAATTATTTCTATTTCCTTTTGGTATTTTTATTAGGTAAGTATTCTGGCAAGCGGATAAATCTATAAAGTAAGAGAGATATAAGGAGTAGACTAAAACTAGAAGGAAATTTTGTTCACAGTTGGCACTATTTTAAATAAATTGAAGGATATTTCATTCAGACTGGTTTGAAGGAAATTTATGTCCAAACTAAACTAGAAAGAGTTAGAGCACTCACAATGACTAAAAAATTTCTTATTTTTTTTTTATCTAAAATAGATAAACAAATCACTAAAAAACCCTCAATATCGGACTATGCATTTCAAATGCAAAATACATTTCTGTTGCATTTGTGAATAGTGCACTGCTACATGTAACCGACACTGTTCACACATCAATCTCATTAATATATTATTTCTCTCTACCTTTCTCTTTTTCCAAAATTTTATACTATTATTTTTCTCTTCACATATCTTTTTTTTCCGAAAGTTAAAAAATAGGATCTTTAAGAAAAATACAATCATTATAAAAAAAAAAAATTAAAAAAAAATTGAATGATATAGATAAAAAAATAAAAAATTAAAAAAAGATAATCGAATATATGGTGTTTTTAAAAAAATTATTAACTAAACTAGATAAAGTGGGTCCTGATTAGCCATTTTACATAAAATTATACATAAACCAGTGTGAATGTTCTAATAAATATCTCTTTTTAGCATTAAAAAAAAAAAAAAAAAAAAAGGCCAATGAATACACCACCATGTGATTCTTAAATCACCTTAATAATTTCTTAATCATTTTCAGAGTAACCTACAAGATCATGTTAAGGAAAATTCCTTCTGTACAGTAATTATTTAACTTAAATTTAGTTTTAAAAAATTAATTTTTTTAATCTACCCACTTTTTTATAGTATTTATATTGGATTCAACATTTTAGCTATCTACATTAACTATTTATTTGATTGTCTCCATTCACTCAGATTTTGTGTTGGGCACAAAGTAAAAAACATTTCCAATTTTGAAGTGTCTAATGAGATGAACTTAATTGACTTGAAAATCATACTTTAGAAGATTTTGGATTAAATATATCCAACTTATTATTCCTTTGTAGAAAAATCGAATTTATTATTATGACTATATAGTCTATAGTCTAGCTATATTACTTTAAAAAGACATGCCATTTTTATGTGTTATTTCTATTGCCAAATAATTTTGTTATATATATATATATATATATATATATATATATATAATCGAACACCTAACACAAAGAGAAAGAGGTTACATGAAACGTGGCGAGCACAAAATGAACATATTATTCTCTTTCCCAAAAAAGAAATTTTAATAAAGAAAAAAGAATCACAAGTACAGGAATGGCGCGTGAGCCAACAACAAAACGCATAAACAAAGAGATTAAAACGACAACATCAACGTGCAGCCATGCAAACAAACCTTCCTAATAAAACCCTTTCGAATATAAATGCTCTTCCTATTAACAACACACAAAAGACGTGTAGGGAGCTCAACATCAATGGCTTCCAAATCCGCCGCTTCTTCTTCTTCTTCCCAACAAAAATCCTTCATTCTCTATCTCCTCCTCGTGCCTCTCGCCCTCTTCTTCATCCTCGTATTATCCTTCACGCCCCAGCCGACCCTCACCGCCGCCATTTGCCGGCTTCAAAATGATGATCGGTTGAATTCTGCCGCAAGAAATGTTAACGTCGGTTTGGTTAACGTAGATGACACGACGGAGACCACTGCATATGAATTACTTGGATTAACGGTGTCAAAGACGAAGACTGTGAACGTTGGTTTTGATCGCGTGAGTGAGGATTTGAAATGGGAGGACTTCTTCCCTGAGTGGATTGATGAAGACGAGAAGTGGGGTCCACCCAAGTGCCCGGAGATTCCAATGCCGGCGAGGGCGGCGGATTACGGCGACCTCGACGTAATTATAGCTAGGGTGCCATGTGGGGGGGCTGGAGAGAAGGAAAAGGAAGGGATAAGGGATGTGTTTAGGTTGCAGGTTAATTTGGTGGTGGCTAATCTGGTGGTGAGGAGTGGGTGGGTGACGCCTGATGTTCATCGGACGGTGTACGTGGTGTTTGTAGGATCTTGTGGGCCAATGGTGGAGATTTTCAGATGCGATGATCTTGTGATGCATCAGGGGGATTATTGGGTGTATAAGCCTGAGCTGAGGAGGCTGAAGCAGAAGGTGCTCATGCCTTTTGGGACGTGCCAGCTTGCTCCTAGTTATGCAGAGACAGGTGCGTTTTTGTTTAATCTCATTTTCTGGTGCAATATATCCTGTTGATATTCTTTGTTTTATTTATTTATTTATTTTTGGTGGGCATTAGGTGATCGAGGAGATTATTTTATTTACAAAGAGTTCTAGCTAGTCAATTAAGGGAAGTTTTTTTTTTTTTTTTGTTTGGACCATATTAATTAAGCTAGCAAACGTTGCCAAATCTAAAACTTCCTGATGATTAACTCAGCATCCACAAGGATAGTAAATTAGTAAAAATAAAAAATAAAGACGAAATAGCTCCGTTTTTTTGTGAAAATATTTTCAACCAAATCATCTTTTAGATTTCTCTAAAATACTTTTTAGCTTTAGACTCATACGGAAAATGAGAGACAGCCAAAAACAGCCAGCGACTTTCATCAACCTTCGAGGGCTTCCGGAGAACTCTAACGACAGTTTGGTGAACTTCTTCGATTTAAGAAGAAGAAGTTCAAACTTAAAAAATAGTTTACAATATAAAAAAAGAAAAAAAAAAACACAAAATTATTTTACGAAAACTAAAGAAGATTTTTCTAGTTAACCGAAATTATTTTCGATTTGACTACAATTTTCGATCGTCCTAAACATTGAAAGATTTAAAAAGAAAAAAAAAAAACATTTTTTAAAATGCATTTTACATATATAGAAACAAATGGATTTTTGGTAAGTTCTTTAACACCATTAACCAAATAAATAAAAGATTTGTGCAAATTATGTTTTGGTCTTGTAGCTAGGCCACCTCAAATCCGTTCCAATGTTGGTTCTCACCTGTCTCTAATCCCTATTATTAATCAACACTTCTAAAGTATATATCATTAATTCAAAGATTTGGCTTAAATTTAGTTATAATTCGAACTGAACTTGTTCCAATTGAGATACATGTTTCTGGTGTCATGTTATGGATCGATATTTCAATCCCAACGAATCTAATTTTAACTAGATCTCCATCCAAGTAGAACTCAATTCGAAAAGACTTTTTGCTAAATTTAGAGTTGCATACTTTTGGTCCTTTGGATTTCATGCTCAAAGGGCATTCACAATGACTTAACTTGTGTACTTTGGATTTTTATATAAAATGACTAACTAAATTCCTAAAAAAATCTCAATCCGATTATCTAAATCAAATGTATTTAATTTACATTTCAACTATGGTGTTTACACAAATATATGAAAGGACTATAAATAAATACATAATTTCTCTATCCCTCTTTCATCAAAGAGCTAATAAATATTTGAAAAATTAAATAAAAAATGAATAATACTATATACAACACAAACATCTCACAAAGCTGATGTAGTATAGTCTAAATACCAAGTTAAAAAACGCCACCTAAACCAAGTTTTTTTTTGTAGTTGACGTTTGTAAGATGTTTGTGTGGTTTGTACGTAGCATTACTCGTCAAAGATATTTTATTTTCATTTCTTTTGACCTATTTTCTACTAATTAATTTAAATCTAAATTGCCCTCTTTCAATTTTTCAGAAATTAAAATTAACCTCTTAATTCATTTTTGTAGGTAAAGAGGCGTGGAGACCTCTTTCGTCAGAGTCGACCCCACAGAAGCGCAAGCACACCACACACCACCACCAAAGGGAAGCCTACGCAACGGTCCTCCATTCCTCAGAAGCCTACGTTTGCGGCGCAATCGCCTTGGCCCAGAGCATCATCCGCACCAACTCCACCAAAGACTTGATCCTCCTCGCCGACGACTCCATCGCTTCCAACTCCCTCCGGGGCCTGAGAGCCGCCGGATGGAAGATCAAGCGCATCAAGCGCATCCTCAGCCCCTTCGCCCAAAAGGGTTCCTACAACGAGTGGAACTACAGCAAGCTCCGCGTGTGGCAGCTCACCGACTACGACAAAATCATCTTCATAGACGCCGATCTTTTGGTCCTGAAGAACATCGACAAATTTTTCGTCCACCCACAGCTGTCGGCGGCGCCAAATGATAAGACGATTTTTAACTCCGGCGTCATGGTAATTGAACCGTCGATGTGCGTGTTTAAGGACTTGATGGAGAAGAGTTTCAAGCTGGGATCGTATAATGGCGGCGATCAGGGTTTTCTTAACGAAGTTTTCACGTGGTGGCACCGGTTGCCAGCGAAGCTTAATCACCTGAAAATTTACGGAGGTGGGAGCAAAGACGAAAAGCATGAGATTCCGGCGGATGTTTATGCGATACATTATCTGGGGCTGAAGCCATGGATGTGTTATAAGGAGTATGATTGTAATTGGGACATGCCGGACCACCATCCTTTTGCTAGCGACTCGGCTCACCGGCGGTGGTGGCAGGTGTACGAAGCGATGCCGAAGAAGCTGCAGCCTTTTTGTGGGCTCTCTGAGAAAATGGATGCCAGGGTGAGGAAGTGGAGAGGGAAAGCTAGAAATGCGAAATTGCCAGATGGGCATTGGAAGATTAAGGTTAATGACCCGAGACGACGACGACGTTTTGTGGAATAAATTAAGGATATATATATATGCCCATTGTTGAATAGAGCATCATAATTCATACATGTTTATCTTTAGTCTTTTTTGCTTTTTTTTAACCTCAATTCTTGAATTTTCTTTTGGTGACAAATTTATCAAAAGAAATAGTTTCCTTAATTAATGTTGTTGTTTTATCGACAAAAGCCCTCGAGAGAGGGAAGTAGTGATGAGGTTCTTGATCTAATTACGGTGTTCAAAATTTTATCTAAAGAAATTAATGTCCTAATGTTTAAGAGTAATGCTAGAAAGAATGTCTCGTGTTATTTTAAAAGTGATTTGACTTTTAAAATTATTATTAAATTTGAAATAATTATTATTGAATTTTAATTTATATTCAATTTGAAAAGTCAGGTTGCATTTAAGATGATACAAAAAGAATTATAGTCCTCATTATAGCATTACTCAACGTTTAGATATCAAGTTACGAGTTTTAGTTATTTTAATTTCCGGAGTAGAAAAAATATCGATGTGAATTTGGACATGTAATCTAACAAATGGATCTTATTAGGTGCTAATTAGAGTAATACTAGTGATTTTATAGATTTTATTCTAACTTTATTATAGATTAATATCATTATTTGTAGAGAAATGGTATTAAATCTATACATGTGACTTGACAATCACACCAATTTATAAGTCTCGTAAAATATATGTGATAAATGAGTGTAAAGAATATAATTACTTTATTTCAAATAGTGTGAGACATCCACGTCATCATGCCATGTGTAATTATATCTATTTTTTTAAAATAAGAAAAGAATAAAAAGTTCTAAACCTATGTAATTAATTTTTTAATTTTAATTTTGTTTTTTAAAATTTGTTTATTGTGCAACCTAGAGTGAGGTAAAAAAAAAAAAAAAGAAAAAAAAAAGAAAAAAGAAAGAAGAAGAAGCCCATTCCTTTCTAGAGTTCATTTTATGTATAATTTTTATTTTGAAAAGCAATCACCGTCACCTTTTTCCCTCCTTTCTCTCTCTCTCTCTCTCACCGTGTCTCCCATCTCCCGTTAGACTCGTTTCCTCACTCTTGCCCACATACTGAAACCCCAGTAGCCCCAATACTCTTTCTCTCTCTCTCTCTCTCTCGCTCGCTCGCTCGCTCACAAATGCAAGACATATTTGGATCAGTCCGCCGATCACTGGTATTTCGTACAGCCTCACCAGACAATGAAGAATCACCTTCATCATCACCATCCCCTTTGGCTCCAACCACTCTGGTCGACAAGATCAATTCTTGCATTCGCAAATCCAGAGTCTTCGCCAGACCGTCTCCGCCACCGCCACCGATCCGATGGCGGAAGGGCGAGTTGATTGGCTGCGGCGCGTTCGGGCACGTCTACATGGGCATGAATCTTGATTCCGGAGAGCTCCTAGCGGTGAAACAGGTCTTCTTTCTTGTTTATTTTTGTGTTTTGGGGTCTTCATTTTGGTTTGGCAGTGTAGTTTTGCTGTTGGTTTCTGGTGGGTTTTGGCTGATTTTGGTTTTGGTCCTTGGAGGGTAGTTCTGGGGTTTTCTCTTGTTCAGTTTCATCCGGGTTTTGGTTAATTTTGGATTTACGAGTTTGATTCTGAGTTCTTCCTTGTTGGCACTGTAATAAGTTTATATTAATTTTTAGTTTTTGAGTTCGGTTTTGGGTTTTCTTCTAGTTGGTTGAAATGGGTTTTGTTAATTTTAGATTTGGAGTTTGATTTGAATCTTTTTCTTGTTGAATTTATGATGGATATTTTGTTAGTTTCAGTTTTGGAGTTTGCTTTAGTTTTGTTCTTTTTGCCTCTGGTTAATTGTTATGGTTTTCGTTGATTTTGGGCTTCAACTTATGGTATGAAATGGTTTGTTGGTGATTGTTTCTGGGTTTTGACTAATTTTGGGTTTAGAATCTGATTTTAGCTGTTTAATGCTTGTTCTTTTCCAGGTTCTGATTGCAGCAAATACTGCTTCAAAGGAGAAAGCTCAGGTCTGATTTTTAAATTCCTGTGTTTAGTTTGATATTAATTTTGTGGTGTTTGTCACTTATTTCTTTTTGTTTGGTTTTGTGAAAATAAATCAAAATTTGAAACTTTCAGATTTCATTGTGTTCTGACTGCTACTGCTGAACAATCTTAATTCATCAGGCTAAGGCATTTGGATTTAGCTGTATTAGGTTCACTACGTTAGTAGCCTTAGTCTTTTAGTGTAACGCCATCTTCCCAATTTGGAACAGAGGTGAGCTATTCATTTTCGCAATGTGGGACTGGGGTGTTGCATTTAGGTCACTAGATATTCTGTACATAACAACCATATATGTTAGTTTGTTTCTACTCCCTGCATTTGATCAGCTTCCTCCTGACCTATCCACTGCATTTTGTTTTGGTTCATTTTCTGTCGTGTTGCTGAAAATTGTTTCAAAGATGACGTTTATATTTGAAAATTTATGCTGTTTTCTTCAAAGAATGGCAAACTTCTCTCAACTATCGCAATTTGTTGTGTGAAGCTCACTGAGTGGAGGTTGTTGATTTTATTTGCATGACACTTCTTTTTTTCAACTTTTGAAGCTTAAGCAACAATTAAGAAATAGAGGATTAATTACTTCCGTCCTAATAAATGGAAGTGTTGCTAATTACTTAACTATTAATTGCCAAGAGAAGTAGAAAATATAAAAATAAAAATAAAAGATATACAATTATGCATTCTGAAGACCAAAATTTGACATCAACTAACACAACAAGTTTCTAATATCGTCTTTTCAATAAATTTTCTGAGCAGCGAAATGTAGTTTATAGTATTTTTTTTTTTTGATAAATTTATAGTAATTTTGATGTTTGAAATTTCAGATTTTTGTGTTTGGTGAAGATATTGGAAATTGTGATGATTGATCTCCTTATTTGGCTATTCAATATTGATTCACTGAGTACTCGTTTTAATGCTATAAGTAGGCTCACATCAGGGAGCTCGAGGAGGAAGTGAAGCTACTTAAAAATCTCTCTCATCCAAACATTGTTGTAAGTATGACCTTCTATTATTCATGAAACAGACTAAGCCTATCACTCTTCTGACAGTACACTTTTTTTTTTGTTCATTAGAGATATTTGGGTACAGTGAGGGAGGAGGAAACCTTGAATATTCTGTTGGAATTTGTGCCGGGTGGATCAATATCTTCACTTCTAGGGAAATTCGGATCTTTCCCTGAGGCTGTGAGTTCTTGCTTAGTCAACTTTTATAATTAGGTGTTTAATGTGAACCTTATGGTATAATTTGATAAGCAGGTTATGAGAACATACACCAAGCAGTTGTTATTAGGACTGGAGTATTTACACAAAAATGGAATCATGCACAGGGACATCAAGGTGCTTTGCCTTACCCTGCTATTGATATACGTGCAAAAAAGGATCCTTTTTTCTTAACCCATTATTTTCTTTATTTCAGGGGGCAAATATTCTTGTAGATAATAAAGGATGCATTAAACTTGCAGATTTTGGTGCATCGAAGCAGGTTGTTGAGCTGGTACTGACTTTGTCTCTCCCTTCACTTTCCATTTAGATATACAGTTTTTAGTTTGTGGAAACACTTATACTTTGTGTATACCATCTAATTGAGAGATGTACACTAGTGTAGGCTACTATTTCAGGCGCCAAGTCTATGAAGGGTACTCCATATTGGATGGCTCCTGAAGTCATTCTCCAGACTGGGCATAGCTTGTAAGGGCAATCAGAACCTCCTTAAATCTTTAAATTGTCACCAGCATGCTGCTATATTTTCAATATGCTTAGAAGAGATAGTATCTCCTGAAGTTGGCAATGGGAAATTTTATTTTATTGCTAAATTACACATGCACTAGGTCAGTCTTGAACCTACGATTACACCCTTCATCCCATTCTTATGAGCTGAGGAGGTACTATTTGGGCTATAGCTCACTGGCGATCATGAGAATTTAATAATGGCAATCTTCTCTGCCTTTTTTTTTTTTTTTAAAAAAAAAAAAAAGAAAATTCTATTATTTGTTTGGTATGAGGGTTTATTGATAGATAAAAGAATGAAGGTAAAGAGGAAGAGGTTCCCTAGAAGATAAGCAAAAGAAGTTAAGAAGTACTGTTATGAAACTTATCCCTTGCTGAAGAACTCTCAAGTTTAAGGGCATCAGTTTACCTGAATACTCCAAAGTTACTGCTGCTTTTGCTAAAGCATCTGCATCTGGATTGGAGATCTAGGTGCAGACATTAAAGAGCACCCTAATAGCTACATCGAGAAGATTTGATTAGCATCAAGTTTACCCCATTCACCTTGTATTAAACCACTTATTGAAATTAGAGCTATATTCTTCCACAAGAACCCCTTATCTCATTTCTCTTTTTACACTAGAGATGTCGGAAAAAATTTACATGATTTATGAAGAGAGGTATAGCAAGGTTAGCCAAGTGTTCTCTATAGATGCTTCCATAGATTTGAGAAACCAAATGCTTGAGAAAACCAGTATATTGGGTTAACATCAAGCAGACCTGGAAGTTTTTTTGTATCATGCTGTGCTAAGCATGAGAGTTGAGATTGTTGAGGTATCCTCTATATCAGTTCTAAAATGTTATTTTCTTTGAATGATATCCTGTTGTGACATTTATTATAAAGAGCTGCTTAGAAGAGTTTTGTATCTGATCCTCAGAGTAATCTTTAGTGAAGAGTTGCATTCTAACAATGCACAGTATTAGCTTATGCATTTACCCTTTTCTGGTCATTGGTCACACTTTCTGTATCTGTAATTCTGTGGTGGTCCTAGATACATGGTGCAGTTCACTGGTATTATATTCTCTATAATGGGTCTTTTGGTAACTGAAAATTACTGATATTCTATGGGAACATTCTCTAGCTCTGCTGATATATGGAGTGTTGGATGTACTGTAATTGAGATGGCTACTGGGAAGCCTCCTTGGAGCCAACAGTACCAAGAGGTATCTGCTAACACTTAATAATTTGTTAAAGGCGTTCTCCCATACACTGTACTAACAACAGGTTCGTTCAGGTTGCTGCTCTCTTCTACATAGGGACAACCAAGTCTCATCCGCCAATCCCTGAACATCTCTCCGTTGAAGCAAAAGATTTTCTGCTGAAATGCTTGCAAAAGTATGTAATCTTGATTCTCTTTTAACTCCTCTCTCACTTAAATAGTTTTGCTCTGAATTTAGTATGTCCTAATTTATGTTGTACTGGAAAACTATATTTTTCTTAGTCAAAATCATCTCGAGTAACTTTGATGTGCAATCTTTATATTGAGCGAGGGAGAGAATCCAAACTATAGATTTTAATTTATTTTTCTTAAATTAAATAAATAAATAATTCGTGATGTGTCATCCAATGGCAGGGAACCAAATTCGAGGCCTACTGCATCTGAGTTGCTCCAGGTGGTTTTAATTTTATTAGCACTTCTCTATATTGAATTGGCATATAGAAGGGTGCAGTAGTTGTATAACTTTTCCAGTTTACCATAAACTGTGCTTCTGGTGATTGCCAAAAAGTTGACCACTCAGAGCACCTAGGAATGTTCTTACTTTGCTAATTATATGCAGCATCCCTTTGTTACTGGCGAACAAGTGGAATCTCATCCACTTTTTTGTACTTCTGTCACGGTTAGTCCTGTCGAAATGGATCCTATAACATGTTATTCCTATGTTTCTTTGAATTCTTTATAATAGTGTCTTTTCTACTATCAGGAAAATTCTAAAACCCCTTCCCCGTCAAGTGCCACAGGCCTGGAAGCGTCGTAAGTTTTGCAATATAGTTTCTTCTAAATTTGAAAGTTCGGATAGTGCCTTTTATGATACTTGTATTGTCTTTGACATGATAGCATTAACTTTGTCGCCAGTAAACTGTCAACCTGCCCTGGCTCAACAGATCTTTGTAATTTGGATAGTCTGGAATGCTCAGCTGAATACCCTGAGAAGTCCCCAGAAAATAAACGTATTTGGGGAATGAACAACAGTGATGATGAGATGTGTCAGATTGACAAAGATGATTTTACGGTGGGGGAAATAAATCCTTGTTCTTCTCTAATTCCTGGGAACTTTAAGGTAACTGCGTTTATGTCCTCATGGTTGGACTTTGTATGAGCACTAACGGAATTCAGAAACTAATCATTTTACAATTTATTTTGCTATAATTAGAGTTTTAACCCCATGTGTGAGCCCTCTGATGACTGGCACAAATTGGATGAAAGTCTGGCACCGGAACACAGAGGTACAAGTTCAGACGCTGATGAACAAATTTCTGAGCCTGCTGCCCACTCTGGAGCTTTCGGTGCAGGGGAGAAAGATTTTTCGTTTCCTTGCAGACCGTCACTTTCAGAGGATGATGATGAACTTACTGAGTCAAAAATTACAGCCTTTTTGGATGAGAAGGTACTGTTTTCAGTTTTGAGTCAAAATTAGCTGTTCATGTTTATATATTTTGTTTTGCTCTGAATTATGTGTGCTGAACTGGAAATCAATATGTCAGGCTCTTGAACTGACGAAACTGCAAACGCCTTTGTATGAAGAGTTTCTCAACAGTTTTCCAGCTTGCTCACAGAGTTTCGTGGAGAGCACACGTGATGAAACTACCCCAAAGTACTTGAAATTACCCCCAAAAAGCAGGTCACCAAGTCGAGGTCCAACTGGTGGTCCATCTCCAGCATTTGATGCTCTTAATACTGGAAGCCCAGGAAGTAATAGCAAGTGTGTGTCAAATATTGGCAGTGCAAGTGATCAAAGTTCACAGGACGTCCATTCACCTCCGCTTAAAAATCGTCTAGTTGATGCTCAGCAGGAGCCAAGTAGCCCAAGGTTAGTTCATCAGTTAATTGTTTCTTTAGCTTGCCTCAATATGATATTCTGGTAGTTGATTAATCTGAAATTGTATACTGTGCCACTCCCAGTATGAGCTTTTCGGAGAGACAGAGGAAGTGGAAAGAAGAACTTGACCAAGAACTTGAGAGAAAGCGAGGTAACTAATTCCTGCCTTGCCTCGTATAATTTTGAATGCCAGCTAAATACTAGTACTTTTGGGGCTACCATCTTCACTTTCAGAGAAACCATTGCCAAGTTTAATTTACTGTAGTTTGTGAGGAACCTCATAGTAGTTTTGACATACCATCTTCATTTCAAAGATGCCACTGTTAAGTTTTGTTTTAGCCAAAATCCTCCAAAAGTTTTCAGATATTTGTGTTCAAATCGATGCACCTTAGTATGTCTGAAGTTAAAGTTGTAAAATCAATTTATGCGCATAATGCATAAAAACACATGATTATTACATATCTTATTGCAGAGATGATGCGCCAAGCAGGTGTGGGAGGGAAAACATCGTCTCCAAA
The DNA here is from genome assembly GCF_901000735.1 of Corylus avellana. Classification (NCBI taxonomy): domain Eukaryota; kingdom Viridiplantae; phylum Streptophyta; class Magnoliopsida; order Fagales; family Betulaceae; genus Corylus; species Corylus avellana. The sequence continues at coordinate 5,598,542 of NC_081542.1, read as the reverse complement.
GGATCGAGCTTTGAATCGGCAGCGTACAAGGTTTGCATCCCCAGACAAATAAGTTTGTTTCAGAGTGTTCATGCTGGCTCTTGAGAATTGAGTTTTCCCATCAGGAGTTGTGAACACAAGAGCTTTAGTTTTGGCTCTGTGGTAAGTAATACTTGGCATGGCCAATTTGCAAGCTCCGAAGGAATACAGCAATGACGCATCTCACATACTATCCAATTTCCCATTGTTCATACTGTGAATGTGTCCATGTATGAGAGGCCTGGCTTGTGAATGTTATTGTGCTATATAAAGCATTGTTGATGTTTGGCGATAATTTTTCCCTTTGTATTCTTGGGTGGTTCTTGTGGGTGGGATGAGGGAGTGGAATACTTTTTTCTCTAGTTTGTGTCAAATACATACAAATTGTATTATTAATGTAGAATAACCCGGATGATATAAACACAATAGCCTATGAAAAAAATTTCATGTCACTTTCTTTTGTTATACTTGGGAACATCCTGTTGAATCTTGTGACAATGGAATGGTTCTCCCTCTTGAAACCTAATTTTATTGGAATCCGTTAGTCTTTTAGTCTCTTAATTTTAGGAAAAATTTCACTTATCTTCATGAACTACTAAGGTATTTTCATTGCCCCCATAAATAAAATATTGACAATGTAGGGTTTTGATCTTTCAATCCCTTTCAATCTCACTCCATTCGTTTTTAAAAAAATAATAATCAAAATACCGCTTTATAAAATAAAAGATGAATAAGAAAAGCAAAAAAAAAAAAAAAAAGATTCTGTGGCGTCAGGGACATGGTCCAGGTCTTTAGATGTATTTTTTTTTTTTTTTTTGATTTTACTTTTTTGAGGTAGAATTTTTAAAATTTTTAAAATTTAAAAATTTAATGAGGCAGAATAGACTTTTACATTCTAGCTGTTTATTAAGTTAACGATAAAATTAAATGGTAAGGGTAATTGAAAGAAACTGAAAAATTAAGATCCTACATTGCAATTTTGGAAGTCTAAAAAGGACATCGAAAGTTCTTTGGTAATTTAAGGTAAGTGAGTTCCCTCTAATTTTTATTATCAATAATGAGGTAGGAAAAAGATAAGTATTGAAAGACATTAATAATATCTCTTTTAACAACTTACATGATTTCTCTATAGCGTTCCATCAATGATCTAAATTATTTTACTTTTTCCATGCCTCTTTCAATTATCTAGCTGAATTTTTTCTCAAAAATCTTGTGAACTGAAAAAGTATTATGAAGAATTAAACATACAAAATTATAATATGTAATTGCAAGTTGTCTCAGATTTTGAAGACAATGCAAGTTCTGGCGTAGGCATATTCTTTAGAGTAATGCTATACATTGCACTTTTATTTCAATCATTGAATTTTTTTATTTTTTATTTTTTAAATAAGGGCCGATCTAATGGCTGATTAACGGTGCCACATCACCATAGTGAAATAAAAGTGTATTATATTAGTTTCTTTACGTTATGAACCAAAAGTACTTTCAAGTTAAAAGAGAATCCATGAGTTATTGATACCTTGGAATGAATAAAGTGGCAAACTTGTACATCAAGAAATGCTATGGAATGAGCAAACACAAGCAAAAGAATCAACTATGAACATCAAGAAAGTATCATAAACAAGACGCCTGAGTTTTCAAGCAACAAGCATATCACTAGGCTCAAACATATGCCAGAGTTCAGAATCGTATTGGTGTTGAAAGCTGGCGCTGTTTTAATCCACTCATCATCCCATCACTCTTCTGTACACCTTTTCTGCTCTTCAATGGAGACACCAATCTGGTTGCCAGTCTTGAAGGAGAGAAAGACCGGCGCAATTTTGATGCAGTTGACATCTTTGGAGACTTCTTGTTCAATCCTGTAGGCCTTGTGGGGGAAAGAGAAACCACCGGTGGGCTCTTGATCTTCACTTGAAACTTCGAAGAAGCCGACGGGGGCGACTTGATTAAGAACTTATGTGGTGTCTGCAACTGTTTGTTTCTTCCTATGATTGGAGACCTTGTCTTGCAAAACTTCTGCTGCTGTGTAGAAGAAGCTGTAGACAGGAACAAAGGGTTGGGGAAAAGAACAGTCTTCTTAGCCCATGGCCTGTGTTTGGGGGACACCCTATTTGCTATGAGTAGGTTGTTTTCTTTTTCCACTTCTCTAAATTTTGGAGGTGAAACCTTGAAGTTGATTCGGGATCGAGCCCTTTGAAGCGAGGGCGAATCGGACTCGGACCGAATCGATTGCAGTTTGGTTTGCTTCTCCCTCTTCCTTCTAGCTTTTAATTCTGTGTTTTCGGGTCGTGGCTTCTGGTTTCTCCGTTGAGATACCGGAGTTTTTGGATCGTCAAGGGGTGTTTTCTTGGTTTTGTTAACAACTGCTGCCGCTATTTCTTTTGCAAATTGGCTTGCGTGTAGAATTTCTCCCATTGTTTCACCTACAAGCATTGCTGGTAGTGACATTCTACGCCACTCCCCTGTTTGGAAACATTAAAGTTGTCGGTAAATCCAATCAATTAATGATGCTCATTTTGGTTTACAAAAGAAAGCAATTTTGAATTGCAGATTCATTGTTTGAGATCAAGAAAATGAGATCTCAATGCAATGGGCGGCTTATATCAACCTATTCAGCTTGAGATTAGTTAAACATAAAAAGTTAAAATGTTAAAATCTTGTATTTTCTGAGTTTTTTCTAAACAAACAAATGGAGTGCAAGTCAAAATGTTGGGAAAATATCTGAAAAATGAGAACCCATTTGTCCCATTGGTTCAAAATGTGTGTGAGAGAGAGAGAGAGTGACCGACCTGCTGAATGAGCTGGAAACTTCCCCACTGGAGATTTCTTAGCAGCAACATTCTTGATCCTTCAAATCAACAAGAAAAACACAGAAAAACCATCAAAATATTGCTTGAAAAAATGGTGTATAAAGAACAAAGGAAGCTCAGATTTTTCACATAATCAAGCAAAACCGAAGCAGATCCGAGTGTACCTTGCTGACTCTTGCTTGCATCTAAGGCTAGTCCTCAGATAACCTCGGGTACTTCGAGGGCTGAGACTCACCCCTGAGATCACTTTTGTTCCTCCTGCCACCGTATACTGTAGCTCCTGCAGCCTAGCCATACACCTATCCACCTTCACAAACCCATCAAAACACACAAACCCATCAGTTTGAAAAATTATTGGCTGCTTAGGAAATGAAAAGAAATTTGAACTTTGAGTCTTGTATTCATTCAATGGAGCTGAATTTTCCATCAATCCGAATCCTCTAGCTAGCAGTAAATTAGACAACCAAGATTGGAGTTTTTGGTCTTCCACTTAGGCAAACCGAAAGGATTTCATTTCCTCTTTTCTTTTAGGAGAGAATAGTATACTCTACCTTCTTTACGGTTTCTCTGAGTAGGGCCGGATTGAGAGGGGCTACCATTTTCCTCTGCTTTGGTGGGGTTCTCGCAACCATTTTTGCAGTACAAGAAGAAAACCCAAGTGGGTCTCAAAGATCTCTCTCCCACTGTCTCTCTCTAAATACCCATGAGCCAATTGGAACTCAATTACTTTCAGTTACAATCAGGCTCTCTCTCTCTCTCTCTCTATCGCTCTCGCTCAATCTCTTTTCCCTTTTCTCTCAGTTCGTTTCCGAAGTGACAAGGTCAAACGGGGGGGCTTGAACAAGAACTTTTGTTAACGGATCTTTTTGCTCCAACGGTCGACCTCACCCTACGAAAACGCATGCCCAACGGCTACTTTTATTTTAAACTTAAATATTACCTTTTTTGGCTTTTTTTGTTTGTTTTTTGTTTTTGTTTGTAATTTTAAATTCTGAGTGGTAACCGGTGATATATAAAGGTGGGAACTCCAGATTAATCACATCCCCATGTGAACTTTACGTGCCACGCGTATGGTCCATGATTGATGTTTTTTATAATTGCAAGAACTTTAATAGACAGGAGATCTCCTCTAGATCTCTCTTCAAATTTAATTTCAAATTTTTATGAGGAAAAAAAAATATATATTGTAATTTAATCTAGACGGTTGAAAAATCTTGGACTACCAGTCTACCATAGCAATTTTATTAAGAAAAATGATATATGTATCTTTAAGTGTTTTCTTCATACGTTATAATAAAAATTATAATTGTCACTGTCACATCAGAAAAATGATACAACAATGTTTATTTTCAATTTTAAGCCACACAAATATGGTTGCTTTGTGCAACAATATATTTTTTGTTCCGCGTTAAAAAAAAAAAAAAAAATCCAATTTGTATATCATAGATAGTTGCAAACCGATATAGTTTTTGATTCAAACTGAGCAGCCTTTGAACATTAAAAAGCAAACTCCAAAATGGGGTTGTTTTGGTGGAGGTGGGTGGGAGGAAGCAACTATCATCGTTGAGATTTTCTTTAATGGCTGAAGAGCTTTGATAATGACCATGCAATAAAAAGAACATCTTCAAACAGGAGTAATTTCCTACATAACACTTGCCGGTATATATTAAGACATTTAAGAGTACTGAATTTTCCATCCAACTAGGAAAATGCTGCAAGGTTTGGATCAGATACAGGTTAAGAAATGCTTGGATACAGAAAATGTAGCCCAATCTCTAAGAAACATGAATGAGTACGCAAGGAGAATATATTTGCAAAAATATCCCAAAAGAAAGAAAAAAAATTATAGAAAAAATGGGGCAAAAGGAAAAGGCTTATGGTGGTTTCAGGGTGTATTGAGTATATTGACTGAGAAGACATGGTTTCATTGCATCTCAGTTGGAGGTCGTGAAGGCAACATTGATGGCTTCCTGTTATAGCCTCTCAACTTCAGAGGACTCCACACCAATGACTTTCGTTGTAGTGCAACAACTGTTGTATGTTTCGATTTCCACGAAGGAGGACTTCCCATGAACTTACTGCTGCTCCTCATGGCAGTTGGTGTTGTCTCTGGTGCTCTCCTTGACTCTGGCAATGGCGAGAATAACCTTGAATACCGCGCCTTCCGTGGGTCCTTCACAAACGACTGCCGGCCCATTGCACTGCCATTTTTAAATCGAGAGGAAGAGGTGTGGAGTGGTGTTGTCATGTAAGAGTTGGATTCTGGGCGGAGGGTAGCAATGGAGACCCGTCTCCTAGGCTGAAAAACCTGCGTTGTTGTTGTTGATGGAGGAGGAGGTGGTCTGACAGCAACAGAAAACCGTCTCGGCTTCATAAGGCTTTTTGTGTTTATTGGCACCATTGTTGTTTTGGGAATGTTTTCTTTGCCAGCTGCTGAAATAATAGAAGTGGTTGTGCCATTTTTTTGGGGTGGTTTGGGAGATGGTGGGGGCAGGAAACTATTAATTCTTCGCAGTGGCAACCTCATCTTTGTAGGAACCAATGGTGGCTTCCTCTCTGTTGTAGGTTTCTGTGCTGCCTGTTTAAAAGATGACATTACTGAGGGCTGAGCCGAAGTTCTGGCTTCCTGTTTCAGTCTGGTTTTCCTTTCCTCTGCCAATTGGTTCTCAAGGTCTCGAACCTGTAGAAAACCCAGTTTTTTAACCAGTCAAGATTCAACAAGAAAGAAGCCAGATATTGTTGGGTGTTTTATGTCAAATCAGGAAGTTAGAGAAGTGACAATTATAGCAAAATAGTTACCTTCTCTTGAAGATTTCTGCAGATATGTTCTCTGGCAGAAAGCCTTAACTGCAAGGACTGCAAGTTATCCTGTAATTTCTTTGTTTCCTTCTCCTCATGCTTGAGCTTTTCTGCCTGTTATTTCAAATATCTTAGTTGCAGCAATTTGAAACTATAAAGAAATTTAACTTTTTCAAAACTTGACTTATTAAAACATACCATTTGCTTGTACTTGAAAAGCTCGTTAACGTCCACCTGTTTCCGAGCAGGGCCACTCTCAACTCCACGGACTCGACTGGCAAAATTCAGTGAACAAAGAGTTTCTCCTAGATCAGCTGCACTTGGGCCGATCTGGACAAACATCAGGGTTTTGCAATCTCCTCCTACAATTCAAGACATAGTTGGTATGGATGTTGAGCAAGAGAGAAAATAGAAACCCATTACAATTCTTAATAAGACTATTAATATTTTATTGGAGATTCTGCAGCTAATCCTGGCGATTCCAGGACCACAGGATTAGCAGCAAAGCCAACCACAGAGGATCAACTTCCAATTAACTAAAATACTATGACAGTTGGAAAATTCCTAACCTAGAGAGCTCTGCAGCATATGAGTGAGCTTGGAGTTCCTGAGTTTGAACAAAAGAATGAGACATCATAAGTAAAACAAAAGATTGATAAATGTGTGAGAGAGAGAGAGAGAGAGATGCCTGTAAGGAATGTGAGCTGTTTTCGATGCAAGGGCAGAAATAACGTCACCAAGTGCTGAGAGAGATTTATTAATGAACTGAGATTCCTTCAATCTTTCGCCTTCCACTTCAATCCTCCCCACACGCTCACTACCAGCCAAGTCTACCAGCCAAAGGTGACTTTTTGCGCAGTGTCCATTTATTAGATTTTCCCCCTTAACTGTTACTCGTAACAAGCTATAGAAAAAGAATTTTTTTATCATTACTACAATACAAGGAATATATTGGAAATCTCATAATATCTCACACACTGATTGCATTGTCATAGCATCTGAATTACATTTAAATATTCATCTGGTTCGACAATTCAAAGAAGTGCACTAGCTTTGTAGATAATTAGCTTTTATTAAAAATTTTCATTTTTTAAAAATTGTTTAACAGATAGAAAAGAAGAAACAGGAAATGAAGATAACAGTACAAAAGCTATACCAGTGAGAACGACTGCTGAGCTCATTAGCATTGGTGGATCCAACAGATCTGGCTCGGCCTCCAGACTTCATCAGTTCCCAAACATCCTCAGTACCATAAACACGAGCTTCAACAAGTCCTGGGACTTCCTGTGTTCCCTCTGCTGCTTGCTTTATCTCTAACCTTCATCCACATAATGTAAACATTTATAACCTGTTCAGGGCTGCAGAGTCTAGTCAGTAAAGAATTATAAAGCTGAGAAGAACTCACTTCTTTGCAGGTTGGTTGGAGTTTTCAACCAATAGGTCCCGTATCTTTTCATTGTAAACCTCCAACATGCTAACAAACAATTCATATCTCATAACGCCAACTCTCTCTTGAGAAATTCGAAACAACTCCCCTAGAGTCCTGTAGTTAACTCCCCTATTTTCAGGTGTTCCCTCCATTGTAAACGTCTTCCCTGTTCCAGTTTGTCCATAGGCAAATATGCAGACGTTATACCCATCCAACACCGAAGTTACAATAGGCTTAGTTTGAGCGAAAACAGCTTCTGCATATTATCAAAACCCAGAATTAAAGACTTAAACAATTAAAATCGATCAATTGATCTGTCGAGTAACAAGATCAGCAATTGTAAATTCTTTGCAGGGACAGAAACAGTCATGATTTCCAAGGTACCTTGGTTGTCCTCCGGCCTAAAGACATGGTCAAACTTAAATTGCTTTTTTGAAGAATCAGAGCAAACGACCTGCAGCTCATTATCTTGAGATGAGTCAAATTCGACTACAGAAGTAGACCCATTTGTAATTTCAATTTGGTTTAAAGGTCTACATCTGCAGAAGACCCTGATATTGCCTTTAAGCTCAATTACTTCGTTGTAAAGGCTCTTACGTTCAGATGACTCATAAAGATACTTCTTCTTTAAAAGTTCATATTCAGTACCTGATATACCACAAAAAGCAGCAACATAACCAATTACAATTGGATGAAGAAAAAGGGAGGAGCAAAGATTTCAACAATCATATTGGAGGCTCACTGAGAAGCTGAAGAGTGTTCAAAACTGCAGAGCCCGGGAAGGAATTTGTTGTGAGCTTCACTTGATCAGACAAGATGGTGTGCTCTTTTTTGAGATTCTGAAACATGAAGAGAACAGAAGCCAGTGATAAACCAACCAAAAAAATGTCTTCTTCTCAAGTAAAGGCCTACGTTTGGTAGCCAAGAAACTATGGGAAAAATATCAACTTTTAACTAAGAAATAATACATATGGCCAGGTGTTGGTAACTAGTACAAAATAATAATAATAATAATAATAAAATGTTTTCTAATAGATCTTCAAATTTTTTCATCAACCAAAACTGTTACATAATTCACCAAAGTTACCTGCACTTTGGTGCTCAAATCAATGATTTTCTGCAATATAGGAAGGGTCTGCCCCTGGTCTGGAGAAATTTCTTGGATTCCATTTGACAAGCTATTTTCATCTGTGAAACTGGAATTCCCCTCAATTTGTTCTGAAGCAAAAATTCAAAGCCCTCAGTATCATATGATACATACATTATATTATGCAAGTAAACTGACTGCTACATCTATAGTTGGTGAAAAAATATTGAAAAAGATTAGAAAATATCGAATGTTAACAAGTGATCGTCCCTCAACTTTTATTTAGCACAACAAATTGGCGAAATTTTCATTTCCATATTGCCAGCAACCAAACAGAGGGTTTAAACAAAAACATTGAGTAAATGACCTTTTTTGCTTAACATAAAAAGAAGACTGGAAATCTGAAACGCCAATTTTGATGCATTGTTAATCAGAAAAATAATAATAATAAAAAAAATAAAAAATAAAAAATAAAAAAAGAAGAGGAAAAGAAACATCAAAAGAAAAAGAGTAATGCTATTTACCACATTTTTATCCCATAAATATCTCACAATGAGAGCAAAATGAAAGAAAAGACAAACCTTTGTCAATGCCTGATTCGCTGGTTTCAGTCTCTACAGTTTGCACTGAAAAAAAAAAATCCAAAACACCTCAAATCTACATTTTCTTGAATTTTCTCTTTCTCTAAGTCATTTTCTTGAATAGAAAAAAGGGCAAAATGAAATCAGAAATAGATGAATAAAAAAACCCTAACCTTTCTCACAACTGGGAGTTTCAAGGGTTTGATCTGAAATGTAACCGGAACTCAAAGTTAACATTTTATTGGGTTCTGGAAGAAAAATAAAAAAGAAATAAAGAACTAAAAATTGACTAGGAGAAAAAGAACCTGAGTGAGAAGTTGAATCCTCTAGGGTTTGAACTGAAACAAAAAGAGATAAACCTCAAATCAGCATTTCCTTGAATTCAGAAAACAAAAACTCAAACAAAATGCAAATAGAATCAAAGGAAGCCAAATAATTTCCTGAACAGAATGCATCTGCTAGGGCTTGAATTGAAACGAAACACACAAATCCCAAAATCAACGATATTTTCAAAGAATTCTTTTCTTTTTCGGACTCTGAAAAATAAAAAAGAAAATGAAAGGAAAAAATCAGCGGAAACGTGAACCTGAAGGAGAGTGCGACGAGGGCTTCAAATCGCAATTAGGAGAGAAGCAATCAATTTTTTCTGAGAACATTTCCACCGTTCGATCTGAACGCAGCACATTGAATTTCCATAAATCAAACGGTGCGAACAAGAAAAAAGAATTAATTAAATGTACAAGAAAGAGAGAGAGAGAGAGAGAGCACCATCCATGGCTTTCAAATCAGAGCAAAACCATAAGTTCGAAAGAGATAGAGAGAGTACCTTCCATGGCTTTAAAATCAGAGGGAAAGCGTAAAATTTGAGAGAGAGATTGAAGAAGAACGCAAAGATCTATGTGAGAGAGAGAGAGAGAGAGAGAGAGAGAGTTGTGGAGTTTGAAGCGTTTAACGGGCACGGAGGGTTTTGATTGGATTCAAGTTTGAATTGCCACTATTATGGGCCGTCAGATCAATATCAGGAGGAGCTGTTTCCAACGGCTACAATTTTTTTTGGAGCGTTACCATATTTGAATCTTTTTGGTGAGAGAGGCCAACCCGAGCAGTCACCGGAGCCCCGACCCAATTAAATGTTACATCCCGCTTTTATGTTTAATTGTTTATGATCCCCACCTTTTTTTTAAAAAAAACAACTGTTTATGACTTTTTTTTTCTTTTTTTTTTTTGAGTTAAGAGTATATTTGATTCTCCTTCAGTTAGAGAGTAAACAATTTTAACTATGAACAAAATATCTAACATGATATGAATAATATCTCTTTAATTACATGATATGAATAATATCTCTTTAATTACAATATATATATATATATATCTTTTGTCTGTAAATGACAATGAAGATAAGAGAGTAAAATTCCTCTATCATCAGGACATGCTTCTTATCTTTTATGAGAAAGGGGTTCTTCATCATTTTGTAGCCAATAATACAATTACCAATTTTTTAGTGGAATACAATTACCATTTGAGTGTTAATAAAGAAGCTTAGATTATTAAATCACATATTGTCACTCCTCATCATTAAGATAAGAAAATGAGGGTCGATCGGTAGTCAAATATATCTAATATAACATCTCAATTTTATATAGAGAAGATGAGTTACCAACATAAAGTGAATAATTTATAGAAAGATAATTACGGATACTAAATTTTATGTTGCTTATTTACTATGTGAAATTAGGATTTGTAGGTAATTATAAAAAAATTCTAAATTAACTAGTCATTTTAAGGTAATAGCATAGATGTAACTAGTGCTTTTATCTAACATGTAATCATATATATATATATATATATAAAAGCCGAATTTTGACGTAAGGAATGTTTAGAATTGGGACACGTGTCCTCCTAACTCCATCTCCCACGTCTCTCTCTCTCTCTCTCCCTCTATCTCAACTTAAATGTCTTAAACTAATTATATGGTTTAAGACACTATGGTTTAAGACATTTAATTAATTGTGCTAACTCTCACTCTCTCCCATAATTTGTGTTTCAACCGTTTTCTCTCTCTCTCTCTCTCCCTCTCCTCTATCTCCACTTAATTGTCTACTAATTCTATGGTTTAAGACAATTAATTGTGCTAACTCTCACTTCCTCCCCCATAATTTGTTTCTAATCAAGTGACCAATTGTGCTAACTCTTCCCGAGCACGAACTGTCTCCCTTCGATCTCCACTTCCGGAATCTCCCGAGACTTATCCTCGACGATGACCACCAGCATCCCCTTTATCTGACCTCTTCTCCCGAGACTTATGTTTAACCGCGACACTTTGTTTTGAACCTTTTCTTTTCTCTCTCTAAACTAATTATATGGTTTAAATGTCTTAACTATTTATCTTTCCCATAATTTTGTCTCTCTCTCTCTCTCTCTCTCTCTCTCCCTCTATCTCCACTTAAATGTCTTAAATCTTTCTCCCATAATTTTATATATTATTTATTCAAATTGAATATTTTTCTTTTGTAAATTTCACATTGAATTAGGAAATGATAGTGAAAAAGTTTCCTATCATTATTTTTGGTACGGTGTATGATGCTTTTTTAGATTATGTCAATGTTCATTGTGTAGATTTTTTCGTCTTTGTTTTCCTGTATGTCTTAAAATTAGTTTCATTTACTTTATATATGTGAAGGATGGTTGTAAAAAAAAAAGTTGTTATGTTCTTCCATTTTTTTCCCTTAAATTTTATACTAATTTATATATTATTTATTCAAATTGATTAGTTTTCTTTTGTAAATTTCACGTTGAATTAAGGGAAATGATAGTGAAAAAAGTTTCCTATCATTATTTTTGGTACGATGTATAATTAGATTATATTAATATTTCTGCCAGTGTTATTTTATCTCTTTCATTTTTAAAAAGAAAAATTAAACTACCAACATTCTTTTGTTTACAAAATTAGTAAACATAACTGTAATCAAATATCAATATGCTCATATATTTTAGAACACTTCTTTATTTTTGTCAGTGTAATAGAAAAATTTCTCAAAAAAAATTGTTTATGAGGAGAAAGTTCAACTCCTGAAAGACAAAAGTTTACCATAATGGATTGTGTAGTGGAGGAGAAATGGTGTCATTGTTGGAATATAATGATTAATCAATCATTTTGTATAATTGATTAATCTATGCTTTTATTTTGAATTTTTTCCCTTTATATTTCGTTTTAAACTACATATATGGGAACAAATATTTAATATGTTTCAGTTTATAAGAATTAAAATTTATGAATTTTTAAATTTATTAGATATGTATTGAGTAAAACTATGGTTTAAAAGGATCTTATGAATATTTGTCATTTTTTGTAGCTAATTAGTTAATTAAGAGAAGAAAATAAAAATTATTGTTGATAATCTTTTAAATACTTTTTGAGTAAATTACAAAATAAAAAAAAAAACCCGGCGCATTGCGCGGGCTCTAAGCTAGTATGATATAAACCTTAAGAAATCTTATAATCCGATTTATAATAAATTTCTGTCCAAATAAGAATACATCATATTAAAGATAAGATAATTCAAGATTTTGTCTTGTTAAGTATCCAAACACGTGTAGTCTCTAGGGAGAAGATTATATAAATTATTCACGGCCAATATAAGAATTAAAGAAAATATGACCTTCATAAAACTAGCATGGGAGGATTATTATGAGTTGGTGGCAGCTATGGCCACACACAATTTTGTATTCAATTCCTCTACTTTCAAAGAAAACAAAAAATGGGTATTTTCAGTTAGACTCCTCAACTTTTAATTGCTTTTAATATGAACCCTTCTATTAGATTTTAAACATTGAGCCATTCCGTTAGATTTTAAACATTTAAAATTTGACGGAGGGGTCCAAATTGATTACAATTAAAAGTTTAAGAGATTAAATTAAAAAATTTTAAAGTTTAGGGAGAGTTTATCAAATCGAGTGGAAGTTCAAAAATTTTTAGTGAAGTTACCCATTTTATTTTTATTTTTATTTTATTGCTATCAGGATATGTACCGTTAATTTAAATGAACGGCTAGAAAAAATGCATTACACCGGTGCAACCTGTTCTGCACCGGATCCAAATCCTAAGCTGTGTCCTGGTGATAATCAATCAAAATCAAACAATAACCAACAAATTTGATAAAACCAGTGGTATGTTCTATGGCTTAGTCCCTGTAGTAGCTCAAGCAACTTCATGGCTTCTTCATATTCAAGTTGTTGCTTCTTCTCCTGTTGCTCCTCTGCATCAGTACCCAATCCATCCTCATCCACACGCTTTTCCTTATCTTTTTCTCACTCTATCCTTAATGGGTACAACGGAATTTCACTGAGCAGAGCTGGGTCTAGCTCAAGGATATGTGCCAAGTTTGAGAATTTCCAAGGTGAGGCTGCCCAAGACAGTCCTGAAGCCATCTCGCCATCTACTTTATCAGCAGAGCCAAAAACAATTCAAGAAGAAGTAGAAGAAGAGGAAGAAGCTGACAGGTTTGGTTTCTTACCAACACTTACACTTAGCTTAGCTCATCTGGGTTCACTTGTTAATTATCTGGGATTGCCTTTTTGGGTGTCAAGTTGCTTTTTTTCCTCCGAGCTGAGTGACTATATTGAAATGGAAGGGAATTTGGTGATACCCATTGGTTGAATCTTTTCATTGTGCTTTTTAGGCATTTTAAATCAGTTTATTGTGTTAATCTTATCATATGTGTCTTTAACATATACACTATATCTGGGAGTTTATAAAGGAAAAGAAATCATGGATTTCCCTCCTCCCAACTAGCTCATATAGTCAGACTGTAGTCAATGTCATATTTTGGTACACTGCTCTATCTTGTTTGATCAAATGGGAAGGAAAACATATTGGAAATAATTTCATTTCATGGGGTAGTAATTAGCCTTTGGACAGGCTAAAGACCTTAGCCTGAAATATGCCAACGGATGCAAACTTCTAGTTAATTTCATGAACTTCTTCTTTCTTTTTTCTTTTTTTTTTTTTTTTTTTTTTTTTTTCCTTTGTTGGGTTGAGACTAGAGTAGATGAATTTGTATTTAGATTATTTCTTGTTTTTTGGCCTTGAATCTGATAAGTGAAAGGAAATCCGCTAATGATTTATTTTATGTTTCAGCTGCTTGCCTTCTGACTTGGAGGGGGCAGTCCGGCAATCAAGTCTAGCAACTGCCTCATTTGTGTCTTCGGGAGGAACGAGAGCCATAGTACGTGCCAAAGAAAAATGTAATCTTGTTGATATAAAATGGAAGCTCCTCTTTGTTTTGTTTTTTTCCATGGCCATTACTAAGAAGCTTAAATGAGTCTATTAAAGAAATGAAAAGAAAGATTTTGAATTAATAAATCAATCCTCTTGAAACAAGATGTTAGTATTTCTGTTCTATTGAAGACTCGGTATCAGAAGAAAGGGGTGTTTTGGCCAAAAAAGAAAAAGAAAAAGTAGTAACAGTTGAAAACGTACTACTGTTCTCTAAAGATAAATGTACATAAATATCAAAAAGGGATATCCTAGCTAAAATGAGGTAGATTAATTTGAATTTTTAAGCAAATTATGTTCCAAGTTCTACTACTGGCTTGTCAAAATTTCAGAGTTAAAACATTTTTTTTTTTTTTTTTCCATATAATACTTGCAAAAATCAAGCTTAAACCTGTCTGGGGGCAGGTTTAAAATTTGTACTTTGAAATATAAATTATCCTTGAAATTTTGAGCTATTTGTTAAAAAGAAAAAGAAAAGTATAGTCACAGTGCAGATGTTCAATTCTCATGTCCAGTTAGGTAAATCCACTTCAGTTATTTGTCTGCTCTTTCTCTTGTTTTTATAGCCTGGTTATCTTTTTACAGGTTGAGCTCCTAATTCCCCAGTTGCTGTTTCTAGATGATGAAGGTGCACAAGCTGAGCTCTGGGAACTGTCAAGGATTTTCTTGGATACATTAATTGAAGAAACTGGATCTCAGGTAATTTGGAAGAATTGCTTGAAGTTAAGAAACTTAGTGTTTGGGATTGACTTACTGGAACTATACAGTATAGGAGAATGAATTAATATGAGAAGGATGTTAACAATAAATTTTACCTAACCTTTGCTTTGGAGTTGGAAATTTTAGTAGGCCAAGAAAAGTAACAAGCAGTCTTAGTTTCACTCGTTATGGGGACATATGACTGGTGATGCTTGTATCGTTTAGGGTACCACTTGTTGTGCAAGCAATCTGTCTTAATGAATTGATTACAATTTGGAACACTGTATTTAATATTGGTTAATGATGTATTCCTTATTCCTCTTTTATAATCAGTAAGTTCAATTTTATTATTCAATATACGTGATCCCCGTTACTAAGTTCTGTAAATTTAATTTTTAGAAAATCAAAGCCATATTTCCTGATGCTGGTGCTGCTGCACTTCTAAAGTACCGGTGGAAAGATGCCGCTTTTGGATTTTCCAGGTAATGTCTGCCATACCGATGGAAGTCCTCTAAAAATGTGTTTTGGCAGCTTGGTTAATCATCCTTTTTCAAACAAATCTTGCCACTTCATATTTTTCTACCAGTTGATTTCCTGCCACAGGGTCATTGTACTGATGAAGCTCCACTGCATTACTTAAATATTAATTAATTGAACTTCATGACTCAGATATGTGATATTCTGTCTCATTTATTCAGCTTAAGTGATCGGAAGCCTGTAGAGAGTGAAGACGAGATTGTGGTTATGGTTGTTCCTGATTATCAGATGTTGCAATATGTAGAGAGAATTGCATCTAATCTCTCAGATGATCCGGTGCCTAACTAATCTTCTTAGTCCTTTATTAGAAGCATTGGTCTACATACACCCAGTTCGGTTATTAGCATGATGCTCATGATCAGAAATATAGATTCTATTATGATGATGAATCAAATTTACTTCTGAATTTATATTAAAAAGGAAAAAAAATTATTTTTCTGTTTATATATGCTGGATACATAATCGCATTTGATCCTTTTGCAAATCACTTACAATCCAAGAGTAAATGTTAAAGTTTTTTTTTCCCAGATTTCTTGCTCCTTTTGGCTTGGATAACTACAAAATCTTGTCCATTTTTTTTTTTTTTATTTACATTATTGTAGTGTTAGATCCTTGTAAGGTTGCATGTTGAGAAGTTTCTTTCTTCGGTGAATTCTTACATGAAACTGATCTATATTTTTGTTAAATCACCACTTGTCCTAAAAGCTTAAGCGAATTGGAAAATGTTGATTTAATAATTTAATTAATATTCTAACACTCTCCCTCACGTCTGGCTCAAACTCTCCCTTAATAAGTGAGACCAAACACGTGGAATATTAAATTGAAATTGGATGTGAATGACAAAGACAAGGTTTGAACCTTTGCTCTGATACCAGGTTAAATTATCAATTATCCCAAAAGCTTAAACTTATAAGAAATAGTGAATTTAATCATTTAATTAATATTCTAATATTCCCCCTCTTAAATCACTATTTGTCCTAAAAGCTTAAGCTAATTGGAAATGGTTGATTTGATCAATCAATTAATATTCGAACACTCTCTCTCATGTGTGGGCTCAAACTTCTCCTTAATAAATGAGGCCTAACACATGTAATATTTAATTGAAATGGGAGGTGAATAACGGAAAAAATTTGAACTAAGGACTTTTGCTTCGATACCATGTTAAATTATCATTTATCCCTAAAGCTTAAGCTTGCAGGAAATTGTGAATTTAATCATTTAATTAATATACTAACACTTTTCCTCACATGTGAGCTCAACCCTCCTTCTGCCCTTAGTAAGTGAGGTCCAATACGTGGAATATTTAATTGAAATTGTTATAAACTGTAGAGTTAAGGTTCGAACTCATGAGCTCGGCTCTGATACCATATTAAATTACCACTTAATGTATTCTAAGGCTATATTGTGCTCTTATTCACTTTATGATTTTTACAATACAAAAGACCCCTATTTATAAGAGAATTGTGATAGGTGGAGAGAATACAATGAAGGTAATCAATTCCTACAGTCAAACAACTATGGTAATTGGTTCAATAAGGAAAACAAATTAATCCTAATATGGAAAACTCCCATACTCTAACAATCTTCTTTTTTTTTGATAAGTAAGTAATCAAAAAACAATCTTCTTAATACAACATTGTAGGGTGGTTAACACCTGAATTAACATTTGTGGACACATACGCCTACAATAAAACACATCTTCATGTCATCGCTTATGACCACTGTTAAACCAAAAGTACCTATGTTTATGTGTATAGTAAAATTGATTGTTTATGGTCAAGCTATAGAAACTACAATTTGCTGCATATTTTGTTTGACTCTTCTATATCATCGTTGTACCATCTTTTCAAGCTTTTATTTTTTATGAACTATGGCTTACTGTGTATTCTAGTCTAATATTAATTCTTTATCTTTTTATTCTTTTACTCTAGGAGTATTTGATTTGTATACATGAGCTAAGTTGCTCATATTTAATTTTATGGTGATGGAAATTGCTTAAACCTGTACTTTCTGGAAGATTTTCTAAAACCATCATTATGTAAATGTCATAATTTTCCTTTTTTCTACCTCAAGCTTGGAAGAACACTTTTCCTTACAGTATCTCATATGTTGGCAGCCAAGGCCTCTCATCATGTGGAACCCACGTCTCATCAGTGAGGATGTTGGAGTTGGGGTTAATGTTCGGAAGTTAAGGCGGTATTTTCTACGGTATACTATGCATTCTCTACATTTCAAACAAGCTTGTTCCTTAATTTTTAAGCTCATTCAATTGGTTACCAGCTCAGTACATGAATAAAGCCTTTTCTTTAGTTAATTAGAAAATATATTTTACATTGTCCAGCTAAACTCAGGTTTCTCTCTCCTGTTCTGCTTGCCATTTAATGTTGCAGTTCTTGGCCATGCTTCGCATGGACAATTAATTTCAAGTTTCCCTCTTCTCATCCTCAATCAATGCCAACTCTATGTTAAAGACCATGCCATACCAGAAATAATCATTCTTGGTATAATTGCCTTAGCCATAGCCATAGGCAGTAATCAACAGAGTGATAACCCCGTGAACAGAAATTGCAGATTCAGTCATAATATCATGGCCGGCAGCAAAATTTCCCTTCACGATTGTATTGTCTTGGCTCACCATTTTCCCTTTTCAGTATTCTCCCTTCAGTTAAGCGTATTTAGCTGACATGTTGAATTGTTTAGAGGATCCGTAGCATTGCATAAACTCTTCAGATTAAATGTTCGTATAGATATTCTACATGTTCATGATCATAACAAATTATCAACTCTATGTCATTATTTGTGCAGCACCTTTACAACAGTCTACTCAATGAGACCTCTGCCATCTGGTGCTGTGTTTAGGTGTTATCCAGGGTAAGGATCATTTTCTATCTTACTGAGTTCCTAACATCTGATAGGCACCTTTAGTCTATGGTTAGTACTAGTACTAGACTGCACCGGGCTGAGGTAGGTTTTCACTGCCACTCCGGCCAGAAATGTTGCACATGAATTGCATTTTAGATTTTACATTTTTTCTAGATGTATATTAATAGCTATATGCTTCATGATCCATGTATTGGTATGTAATATTTTCATGGGGTAATATGCATGATAGATGAAGGCCACAAAATAATCCAAAGTCAAATGTTTAACCAAATTCAAACATGAAGTTTTAAATAGAGCCTACCATTAACTTGGGCTTGGTCAAACGATTAGGCTGGCCCTTACAAGACTTTCATTTTTGGTCCTACTTCCCATGTCGTTGAGTATGTCGACTAACTCCACTTTTGAATCTGTTTTATGATCATTCACAAGATCATGGAAGGTGTTCTCTGATGATAAGGATAGGCCAAACAGATACCAGCTTGCCAAAGAACTCATAAGCCGTCCTGATGCCGAGGAACTTGAGGTAGGTTGTCAAAATTTTTAGAGTTTTCCTTTAAATTGGGTTAGAAAAATCTTCTTCAACCCAGTCTATAGAACTGTCATGTGTCCTTTTTTTTAATTGCATTAAAAGAGTTGGAGGAAATTTTATTAAAAAGGCATGTGTTTTTCATATGCTATTAAAAAAGCATGTGAAATGAGTACATTATAATTTTATAGATTAGATTGGAGGAATTTTCTTCAATCCTGTTCGGAGAAAAACTATCTAATTTAGAATGTTTCATTAAAACATGTGCAATATCAATATGTATTATACAAAGAAATCTACGTTTACACTAATTAACAAAATGTGAGCGAGATCATTAAAACGTGCAAAATGTGAGAGGAACTTGAGGAATAGAGCCCAAGCCTTACTACGGTGATGGATTCATAAACATTTTATGGGAGAAACTATGCTTACATCCCTCAAAATGTTTCCCAATTTTTCAATTTTTGCAGTGTACCTTGTTAATCTACCATGCTGGTTGCAATGTTCCCCTTTCAAAAAATCCTAATGGAAGGAGTATAATGGACACTTCATGACCTAAAAAAAAAACCCTCCTCCATAAGATAAAAAAAAAAAAAAAAAAAAAAAAAAATCAGGCCGTGGGTCACGTGATGCGCTTGTCGTCTAAGTTAACAAGAATCTCGATGAATGGGAGACGTTGCAAATTGAGTGGTAAATTAGTAGGGTGCATTGCAAAAATTGGAAAATTAGGGGGATGTTGCAAATTGGGTGCTACATTAAGGGGTATAAATGTAGTTTCCTGTTTTCTGTCTATTGTTTGTTTATTTATTTATTTATTGAATTGTTAACTCCCGCATGAGTGGACTGTTAACGGCCATACACGAACAGAAACAAAGAGTAAGTTCTAAGAATTGCTATGTAAGTAAAAGTTGTGTGCTGATTTTTGCAGATAATATTTGGAAACGTAGAGGAGAATTCAGAGCAAGGTCCATCTTTGTTTACTAAAGCCGCGGGCATCTTCTCTTCTATGAATCGGTTCATGAAGATCATTTCGAAATAATCCTTTTTTTTTTTCTTTCTATTTCCTGTGCATTTGTTCAAGATCAATGTATGTCAACCCTACATTTCTCTGTAAAATTTGTAGCTTGAATTCTACATTGTAATACATAATACATACATTTATATGACAATCTCAAGCTTTTGTTCTTTTCAATTACGGCAAGATGTACCAAACCAAAGCATAACTGGTGTTCTTGCCCCTCTCTCTTCTCTCTCCCCATTTTTTTTTTTTTTTTTTTTCCATCTCTAGGCCTAAGGCCCTATATTTGAATTAAGCATACAAATATCTCCATCCAAATGTCAAAACCAATCAACATGTTTGGTTGAAGTTTTGGGTTGCTTCTTTGGCCGTTGGAATCGATTGTTCTCAAACTTGGCTTTAACTATAAGAGAATAAAGCAATTCTGCCTCGGCTGATGTATCATAAGGCATGCTCAAGATACTGCAATACCATAATAAACAAGAAATACAAACGACAGTGAAAAGGTTATTCACAGGACAAATCAGTGTATTCTAAAATGTAAGATATGTAGCAACAGATTGCAGTTTATACACTAATCAAGCTGAATCAAGAACACAAAGCTCGCTACAGGGAGGTAGTATGCAATTCATTTGGATCAATTTCAGCCTCTACAGCTATCAAGACTTATTTCCAGGAAGTTATAAGATATGACTACCAACCTGTCTAGTAGCTCCTCTAGAATAATTCTCTGCGAAGGTGTAACATAATAGATACAGCTTCTTGGGCACTGACCCACAGCAAGATGAACTTGGTAATCTTCACCATGTCCTAATAAAATGCACAGACGCTTTAAACTTGAAATTCAAAAATATAAAACACACACACACTCTTCACCAATCTGTTCTTTTTAGGTACAAGCTCTCTCTCTCACACACATACTGACACACACACACACAAAGCATGGGAAAATACGCAAGAGTTACTAGTGAGTTAACCAACCTTGGGAAGATACCCTAGCAGTTCCAGTAGAGGCATATGTGAAGGCATGGGGAGCTCTTGTTACACATGAATATGGACAGCCTGCAGATGATTTAGAAATTATAGGTGAGGGGAGAGGAAAAACGAAGATATTACACATTGATTGGAAAATAATTTATATGAACCCTTTCAAATGGACAGAAACTGTTGACGTGATTTTCAAAAATATAGCTATGCGGAAGCTCATCCTCAAAAGTCAGTAGGCCCTTGAATCCTTGATGCAGTAGTTGTCTAATTGTCGAAGATTCTAGTATGATCAGACGATTGAACAAAAGTTTCTACAGTTTTCCAAGAAAATGTTATAGCACTAAAGGAAGAAACATACAAAAAGGTCAATATTTCTAATATTTATTGGATATCCTCAGTAGGTGCATATGTATTTCAGATAGTTCAGCTATAATTAGAACACCCCAAGAGCACTTCAAGTACATGATGATAAAAAAGGATTTCTCTTTTGATGGTATCTATGTGCAAGAAATATGGTAAGATAGACCTAGAAAGTGTAATGTACAATAAAACGAATACAGCGGTACCTTTGCCAACACAGAGAACCTCATTAACAAAGAGATCGAATGCTTCACATTCTGGTTTTTCGAAGGGATCTAAACATTCACTACAAATGCAACTTCAATAATGAGAATGATATATGAATTGTAAAATGATTAACAACAGATAAATAATGAAGAAGTATAAATTAATTCATTCATTAAGGTCTCAGGGGAAAAGATTATGATTCATACAAAGTAAATCGACTCAAACACTATGAAATTGTTAGTGAAGCTGCAACAGTCAATGTACCAGATTCAGACAATGCATTTGACAAGGATATAGATGAAGAACAAAATGATAAAGCTGAACAAAGGGATAACTCTGCTGATCATGATTCTGCTCAACAATACCAAGATAAGAAGATGATAGCAGCACTCTGTTATAGCAATGATCCTCATCAACACATTTTCACGTCGTATTTCAAATTTCTGTTCCTATAGCTGAACTTATTCTTCATCTTTCTGTTGCTGTATCTACATTAGTTGTAATCAAACCCAAAGTGTAAACTACTATGTAAGTCAATGATAATATACTGTTTCGGTTAACTTGACCAAAATATTTTCTCCACCAAATCTTTCAAAAATATTTGGTATTCATCTTATAAATATGCTGCTGTAGCAAAATAGAATTAAAATGCACCAGTTAATACTTAAAACCAAATACCTCTTACCAGATACATTATCAAGAGTAGAGAACAGTAAGTAAATAACTGTTACTTTCAGAAGTTAGCAGTTTCATTAGAATGCTCGAGTACATGAACCAACAAGTAACTATTCCAAATCAGCAATTGGAGTTGATATTACTAATCCATAGCAAGAACAAAAATAAACTTAAAAAAAAAAAAAAAAATCACACCCCTGCTACAAAATTCAAGAAACGTAGGGACATGTTTACCTCTCAATGATCTCTGATCGGCTCTGGTTAGACAACATCTGCACATGTTGTCATCCCACAACAGTCACTAGATATAATCATTAGCCAGTTCCTCTTCTACTAAATAATATGAACTAAAGAAAAATTACTTAAAATGACAAATTGTAAACAAAGATACTAGACATGTTATAAAATTAGCCAGGACAAACCACAAGAGACATAAAATTCAAAACTTTATCATCATGAAACTTGAGATCAGTGACAGAATCAACTAACTTCTGACTAATTCCATGTATTGAATGAAAGAGTGTATCTTCCTCACACTCACAATTCAACATTTCACATCAAACCATATTTGCCTTTTCTTTATTTTACGCACACGAAAATATTTGAAAATAAAAAAATAACAAACATGATAGAATAGCCTTTTGTATATAGTAGTACCTCATATGCCTGAATTACACGCCGAATCATTGTATCAGAATCTGCCCCATCTCTATTCACGTCAGGGTGGAATTGCTTGACCTATGTAACAAAAGTGAAATTATATATATATATAAACAACAGGTCTACAAATGTTAATACCAAAGTTATTTATTTATATCATTAAAACCCAATTCTCTATCTTCTAAGTACTCCCCGATAAACATCAAGGGTTTTTTTTCCTAAGAAATTTATCAATTTTTTTAAAAAAATACGCCACCAAGCTGAACCCAACTGGCTTAGCGATGCTCTTCCTTTCCCAAATCTCAAAACAACAAAAAAACCATAACTCAAACTCCATTTTCCTTCTTTTTCTTTTCCTCAATTTTCTTGGTAATCAAACAGATATTAAAAAAAACATTACTAATTCCAACAAGATAAAAGAATGTACTTTGTCTCGGAAAGCGGCCTTGAGCTCGGCGGCTGAGCAGTCCGGTTCGACGCCGAGGACAGCGTAAGCCGAAATACAGGACAGAGTAGCGTACTCCTCCCCGGTTCTCTCTCTGCAATTCGCTGTATATTTAGAAGTTGAAAGAGAAGGGCAAAGTAATTTTGGGTTTTTAAAATTGGAGGGAAAACTGTGACCGTTATGGTATGCAGCGGTCTTTAGGAATGGAAGAATTGGAGGGGTCGAATTGCAGAGAGACACACATTCCATTCTCTCCTCTCTGGAACGGAGCAAGTTCATTCCAGTGCCACATGGCTCATACTATAAGCAGTGGATTTTTAGGAGATATTCTTCTTTTCATTCTCAATACCATCTCCCCACCATCTCTTCCAAGTGCATCTTGATTTTTCCAAAATAAAAAAATAAAAAAAAATTTAAGAGGAGAGATGGTCTGGAGATGGTCTGGAGAATGCATAGAAGCATTCCTCGATTTTTAGCATATCTGAAACAGCAAAACGGTGCGCTTTGTAAAGACATTTTTAATTTTTTTTTTTTTAATTTTTTTTTTTTTCACTTGCCTATCCTCTCTTAAGATTGACTGATCATGTCAAGTTGAATGCTGTCTTTGCTGGCATTCACTCTGATTAGCAACCTGAAGAATTCAAAATTTTCATTTGTCATTAACAGTCTTTTAGACCTTGATAACCAGTAGTTTGGGTCAGGATTTTGTTTTTTGGGAGGTTTGAATTGGTAAAATAATATTACTAAAAATAAACTTCAAATATTATATGAAAAAAATATATATTTTTCTAATAACTATATTACCCTATTATCAATATGTTCTAATCATAGCATTACTACAAAAGAATTAATAGAATATGTCTTAATAAAAGAAAACGATGATAACAAAATAAAATGATAGGAATACCTTTTGATGACGTGTATTTTTATTTTATTTTGTTGTATTTAACAATATATATAGTGTGATGCCATTTAAAATGTTTAAATGATGTGGCAACATATTCACTTTATGGCAATATATATACTATTAAATCTATAAAATCTAATCTTAATCATGAAATGTCTCATCTTTATTTTTAGTCTTATTCCATATTTAATAGAAAGAGATGCTATGAGTCAATAAGAAATTCAAAAAGTCATCATTAGATTTGTGAGGTTTACCATTGACTTATGTAGAGTTCACATAAGTCCATAAATCTAATGATCAATTTGTAAGATGAGATGAACCAAATATAAAAAAAAAATATTGACCCCTAGCATTTCTTATCTATGCCTCCTGCTTTAACGAGGTGTCCACAACATCCATAATATGGTTTGGGTTTGGAAATGCAGAAGAAGCCACCCATTTCCTTGAATTTAGCCCATCTGAAAACAATTCACTGGTGGGCTTCTTTCGTGTCATCATCATCTCTTGCAGCATGACACCAAACCATATACATCTCCTTTAGCAGAAACTTCAATCCCCTGTCTAGCTTCTGTTTTGAAGCAGTTGAAGTTGCAGCTGGCTTTTGGACTTTATTTTGCCCCGAAGGTTGTTCAAGCCCCTTTATTGAAAGATCGTTTTGGCAATTGGCACATATAAGGGTTTCTTCGGATAAGACAATAGCCAGATTCACTCCCACTTCAACACTCTCATTTAATTATACACGAGAGATTATCAGACTGAATACAGAACATTAGAAAGTGTATATTTGTGTGTTTGGTAAATCAAACCAATGGCTGTTCCTTCCCATCTTGATCCAAGTAATAGAGAATGAACCTCTTATCCGGAACATATCCTTCATCTGTCAAGTGTCTAAACAATTCTGCCAAAACACCATATATATTCTCAGCTTGTGGATGCATTCTGTCCCCGACAACAAAGCTGTGGACTTTCTTTTCAATCTCGATCCAACTCAGGCCTGTTTCTTTTGGCACACCCATCTCCTTCATTCTCTTAATTGTCCTGGCTCTGTCTTTCCATCTCCTTTCAGAGGAATATATATTCGCCAATAGAACGTATGGTGCTGGGCTTTCAGGTGCTGCCAAAAACAATTGATCTGCAGCATATTTGCCCATCTCTGAATCACCATGAATGCTACAAGCCCCAAGCAATGCCTGCCAAACATCTATACCAGGATTCTCAGGTAATCCCTCAATAAATTTTTTAGCTTCATTAAGAAGTCCTGCCCGACCCAACATGTCAACAACACAAGAATAGTGCTCTGATCTTGGACTCAACCCATGATCTTTAGCCATGGATTCCAACAATTCCATGCCCCTTTCAACTAAGCCAACATGGCTGCAAGCATGGAGCAAAGACAGAAATGTAACATCCGTTGGCTGTATGCCTTCCAATCTCATCTCTTCATACATTTGTAGTGCCTTGGAGCCATCCCCATGACGGGCAAAAGCTGCGATTAAGGAGTTCCATGAGACTGAGTTCCTTAGAGGCATCTGACTGAAGACTTTGACTGAATCCTTCAAATCCCCGCACTTGGAGTACATGTTTATAAGCCCATTGCTGACAAAAGTATTATTACTGAAGCTTTTTTTGATAACGAAGGAGTGAATTTGTGTACCAAGGGCAATAGAAGTACCAACTCCAAATGCCCCAAGAACAGCTGAAACCATCTCTGGGTCAACCTCAATCCCTGCCTGAACAATTTTATCAAAAATTTGTATAGCTTCTTCCTCAAATCCATTTTGTGCAAAACCCACAAGGATAACAGTCAAGGTAACCTCATCAAGCTGTGCTGCAGACTCAAAGATTTTCCATGCATCTTCCACACTTCCACACTTAGAATACATGTCCATTAGTGCACTCTCAATGCAAAAATCTGATTGAATTCCCAATTTCAAAAGGATCCCATGAATTTGATGCCCTTCCTTTAATGCCTGCAAACCTGAACATGCCATGAGCAAGCTCAAATATGTCAAAGAATTCGGATCCACCGATCCACACCGCATCTCAACAAAATGTTTCAAACTCTCCTCATAGAACTCATTTTGTGCGAGGCCTGAGATCACAGCCGTCCAAGTAATAACGTTCCTTTCAAGCATTTCATTAAAAACCTGCCTTCCTGAGCTAAAACACCCACATTTAAAATATGATGTTATCATAGCATTCCCCACGTTAATTTCCTGCAGATACCCACTTAAAATTACCAAACCATGGATCATTTTACTCACATAACAAAACTCAGGTCCATCACAAGCTGATAAAATAGTAGTCAAAGTAGCTTTATCAAACTGATAAAAACCCGATTCACGCATTCTTTTAAATAACCCGAGACCCGTATCAAACTCCCCATTCCTCAAAATCCCAGATATAATCGTATTCCACGAAATGGTATCTTTTACAGACATATGATCAAACAGCTTAACTGCAT
Organism: Corylus avellana; assembly: GCF_901000735.1. NCBI lineage: Eukaryota > Viridiplantae > Streptophyta > Magnoliopsida > Fagales > Betulaceae > Corylus > Corylus avellana. The sequence continues at coordinate 5,572,175 of NC_081542.1, read as the reverse complement.
TTGACAGTTCACCACATTTGGAGTACATAGAAAGGAGAGAATTCCAAATAAAAAGAGCATTTTTTATATTAACCCGGTTCTCGGAATCAAAAAATTCAAAGTTTTTGATGATAGAGGCATGAATGGAAGAACCCAAATGAAGGAGACATTCTTTTCCACAAACAGATAAGAGGAGGCTTATGTCTGCATGGTTGAGGACAAATATTGAGGTTTTTGAAAATGGGTTTCGGTGGGTTTCGGTTTTGAAGAGAGAGAGGAAACTGGTAGCCCAAGAGGGAGGGTGGGAGCTGAGTTTGTGGAAGATCCATTTGGATTTCATCCATGAAAATGAGACACCGACACGGTGACACCAGCTGTTCTTGTGTGTAGGAGCAACGGTCTTGAACGTTTACTTCAGTTTCAATACGTTAGCCCACAGGTGCGTTTGTATGCGCGTACGTACGTGCGCGTGTGAGATAGAGAGCACTTTTTGTTGGGATTGAGATCTTTTAGGGGTTTTCAATGGATCCAATAATACACAAATTTGGAAAATTTAAATAGGAAACTTAGGGCTCACTGATCCAAGTAAGGGACAAATTTGGATAATTTAAATAGGAAACTTAGGGCTCACTGATCCAAGTAAGGGTCCGTTTGCGATTGTGGTTTCAATAAGTGCAATTTTAAAAATTGTGATTTTAAAAATTGCATTTTTGAAATTACTACTTTTTAAAATTGTAAAAGCGTTGGTAAAACATGTTAAAAAGTAATTTTTTATCAAATATTTTTTATGCGAAATCGTGATTTTAGTTTAAATTCGGATATTTTCAAATAAGCACCCCCTAACCTGCTTATTGAAATCTCAGATTTTTATCTTATTTTAAATTAAGTGTTTTTTAAATCGCAATGTCAAACGTCTTACGTTTTGCGATATCTTTTAAAAACGCAGATTATTCTTGCAAAATCACAATCCCAAATGCACCCTAAATGAGTTTCACAACAGTAACCATTCCGTTCCCAGTGTCTCATTAATTTTTTAAAAGAAAAATGCTAGAAATTATACTTTTATTTTACTTTATTGATGTGATACCGTCAATAAGCCATTGTTAAAATAAAAATAAGAAATCAAAAAATTAATTGGTTGTGTTATATTCAACTAAGTGGGATAAATGTTTGGTGCATACCATTAATCTTTTTAAAAAATTAAACAATCTAATAACAACAACAAGAAATGACACATTTTTATCGTTGATATGGCGATCACAATCGCCCTTCATTTATTTATTTTTAACAAATACTAATCCAGGGGTTGTTAGGAGCTAAAAATTTTCCATCAACATTGTGGAATAATTACGAGGGAGGGTGGGAGTGTACGTACCTCGGTGAATTTTGAATTTTTTTAGTGTGTTTAAAGATGGACCTTTTAAATTGTAAGATAGAACAAGTAGGTCAGGCTCAAGACCATATCTCATAAACATAATAGTTATGGAGGAATTTCCCTTAAGAAAAACTAGATGACTCTGGTAGAAAGATTTGAAGGTTCTCTCAATTGATTTAGCCGCTTTATTCCTGGTATCACAGGTGAAACTTTCAGTGACAAAAGTCAATCAAATCAAACAATTGAGTGTGTAATTTGGGATTATGTTCTATAGAGTTATTGCTTTCACAAGATTGCTGACAAGACATAATAAATACTCTTTACCAAGCTCAATGAACAGTATGCCCACCATGGTAATTCCAGCCATGCAGGGAAACTCGAGGGGTGACACCTGAAGGGACCTCAAAAGTGAGTTTGATGGGCATAACCTCACCGGGCACTAGTGAGAAATAGTTGTCCGAGTAATGAACAGGAAGAATTCTCGTGTCTTCTCCTTCTTTGCGGTCTGTCTTCAAAGCATGAACAGAAAAATGAAGGAAGAAAGCAACCCCTACATCTTGCCCATTTACTTCGGCAACCCTTAAGCCGTCGTTTTCCTTCGCGAAAAAACTGTAAATCCTCCGGAACAAACCGACCTCATGTTTTTCGTCAGTCCCACTATGTACAGGCTCCACCGAGGCCATATCAAAATCACCATTACCTTGCCTAGCCATGAAATTGTTCAAATAGGTCAAATTTTTAGAGTCAGCTTTCTTGGATGTGTTTTGAACATGCATTTCAATTTCGAAAGTGGACCCTTTGATGAAAGCCTTAGATGTAATCTTGAGGGGTATTTTTTTCCTTCTGTACGGCTCCAGCAGCTTGTAATCTCCACCTGGCAGATGTAGCCAGTAAAAGTTTCTAGATATAATGCTGTAGTCTGATTTGTTGTAGAGTTTGAGGAGAAGGAAGTACACTGGCTTTGGGTTTTTAGACTTTGGATACTTCATCTCAACAATGGACACTGTTCTTTTGGGTGGCGCAGAGAGCTTTTCAAAAACTTTGTAGTAAGGACATGAACCTTCCAGATCCCAGACTGAGGCTTCAATGGCTATGTTAGATAGTTCCTCTGATGTAGTATTGGCAACCTGTTTAAGGCACGATGAGAAAACAATTGCACAACTCTCTCCCCCTCTCCCCGCCCACCCCCAACAGAAAAACAGAAGCACAAAAGAAAATGAACTATGAGCCTATTTGCAAATTTTCGATCAACTTTTTATGCATTGAATTTCAAAATTCAATCCGTACTAATGAATTAGAACTTTTATTGGTGTGGAAATTACCTCTATAAAATAAGTAGCCAGATTCAGCTGGACGTGGATTGGTTCTGCAGCAGTGCGACAGCCATAGAAACCTGCCGTTTGGTCAAGGAGATGATCATAAAACTGACCTCTAAGACCAGTCCAAGGATTCTGTGTCTTCCAAATCAGGACACCAGTGAATTTACTCCACATATGGGAAGTCCAGCCCTCCAGCAGAGCTCTATACTGAATGTAGTTAGCCAGTTGAGCCTAAGATGACCATTTCAAGTTAGTCACTGCAAGAACAGAGATGAGACAATGCAAAAGTCTACTGGAATAGCTACAGAAAGATTTTGATTTACCTTTAAACAAAAATCATCGAGATCCTTTGGGGTACCATAAAGTTCAATTTGATCATGAACAGATTTTTTTGGATTTGAATAGGGTATGTATTTATGGTATTCCCATATGGGGTTTGGAATTTCTTCTGTGTACCCACCAGGAAGCTTCTTCAACACCGGAATCTTCCAGCCTTCTGGAGGCATTGTTGCTCTGATAGTATCCGCAACAGGCATCCCGACAGAACCAACCTCAGGATTGAATCCATACTTGTAAAAATTATTTTTGAAGAAGTCTTCAGGATTTTGGATTTCATAAGGGCCATCTGTGAAGTCCCCCTTTCCATTTGCAAACCCATCCCACATGGATCCTTGGATGTAAACACGAGTACCATCAAGATATTGGCTAGGATCCTTCAACACTGGGGATGAATCTTCTAAGGACGTGCTGGTTTCATTGGAAAGTTCAAAATAAGGATGGAGTCTGAGGTCATTTTTCAAAGCTGTGTTGATGTCATCTGGTGGAACTTGCTCATTCCCACCTACCCAAAGAGCAAGACTAGCATGGTTCCTGAGAAGCTTGACAGTGTCTCTTGCACATAGCAGAAAAAGATCATGATCCAGGGGACCATTTGGATTTGATACTGGGACACCTCGTCCATCAACATCTCCAGTAATCCAAAACTCTTGCCACACCTACAAAATCAGATCAGGCACATGGATCAAGTTATACCAGAGTGTGGTGCATTAACTTGAAATATCAAATCCAAAGTGGTACACTAGAATCTTGAGGTTCAGCAAATCTGTAGTTTAGCTTCAACACAAAGCAACACAGAATACACTCTTGTAGGAACATTTCAAAGCTTCATTTACCAAGTAAGGAGGCGTACCAAAATTGAAGTGCCAGAGAATCCTACTGCACTATATAAAACAGCTTAAAATGATCAAATAACTTTTTTCTAGAAAAATGATGCTTAAGTAGATTATTGGCAATTAAAAAGTACTACTGAAATCAATTAAGCAATTATCCTAAGTAATTTACTTGACTACAAGAATCCATTATTCGATTTAGCTCTATCTAGAGACCGTGTCCCCTTTTTAAAAAATTGGTAGTGGCAATAAAAGATAGCATACAAAATGAATGCATTCACTAAAATCTAAGGGTAGCTCCAGTTAAGGAAAAGATAGAATAATTTGATTAAGATGGTTTGTTTCTGGAAACAAAGAACTCAATACTAATGAATTCTTTATTAAAGTTGAATAAGCTTTGCAAGAACAAGAAGGTGGCTAGAAATATATCAGGTCTAATCTAAGGCAGAGGCGGGCCGAAAAGATACAAGAGCCAACTATCTAACAGGGTGTATGGCCCAAAAGGGAGATCAAAGTCCAATAATAATGATGATGGTGGTGCTAATCCATGTATTTAGCAAGAGAAATTGGAATTACAAGTAATGTTGAGTTATAGCAAAGAAAATAAAGAATTTGCTCACAAAACTGGGGTTGCTTGTGTGTTTACTTCTTCCCACAACAAAAGTTATTCCGGTTATAACCAACTTTTGAAAACATTTGCAGAAACTTTAGATCAGTGATACCCTACTAGTTTTTTTTTCTTTTTCTTTTTCTTTTTCTTTTTTTTTTTTGATAATTTGCCCTAATAGTTTTGAAAATAGTTACAAAAATCAACAATATTTAACCATTATCATGTGACTGATTTAAATGATCAACATACCCTCACCTTATACAGTCGCAAGAATACCCGTGTTCTTGGAAAAGTACTGCAGACTATAGTTGTTAGGTTCTTTCAGTCTATAAAATTTTTCTCCAGATAACTGATGTATCAAAATATTCTTGGCATTGCTAATACAATTCCATGATAAAATGAAAAGATCCCTAAGCATTTTATACATCTTATGCTGCAAGTGTCAAGTAATGAAACCTTCAGTATACTTCATACAAATTTTGATGAATCTGAACACTTCCAGGATTTGTCCAAACTTCACTCAAACCCACCTCCATGCCTCCCACCCACCAACTATGCACAAAGGGAAGAAAACACGCCACACACACACACACACACACACACACACACACACGAGAGAGAGAGAGAGAGAGAGAGAGAGAGAGGCATAGCTTACCAGAAGACCATAAATATCACAATAATGATAAAATTCTGGCCTCTCGGCCAATCCGCCACCCCAACAGCGAAGCATGTTAAAATTCATATCAGCATGAAACTTGATGTCTGTTTTGTAACGTTTCTTTGACAGCCGTAGTAACCCATCTGACAATATCCAATTACCACCACGAATAAAAATAGGCTGCCCGTTGACCTTGAACAACCTTTATATCAAAAATGTGAAGAATACAGATCATAATATCAAAAATCGAAACCAATGTAGAATGTTTATTGTAGAAGGAAACCATGAAACGGGTATGGGGGGCAGGAGAAGCTAGGCCATTTATGAATTATATGTATAAAGCCATACCTTCCACCAGTGGCACTATCAATATGGCTCTCAATTTTCCGCATTCCAAATAGATGGCTCCACGCATCAGACTCCCCGTATCCTTTCACATCAACAGTAATGTGTACGTTGTACAAGGATTGTTTTCCCATACCATTTGGCCACCATAAGTTGGGCTTGTAGAAAAAAAGCTGCAAATTAACACCATTAGCACATCGACAGGAGTACTGACAGTAAGTAACTAGATAAATGCAACTTATCGGAGTCCATAATAAATGGATGCTCCAAATGCTTGGTCATCCTAAATTACACATCTCCAGATTTCCACTTTGGAGAGTTCAAGACACAGATTAGAAAGAAAGGTTATTTTCCTTCTATTTTTAGGGTCAATATGTAATTTTTTACTTTTTTCTGTTCCCTTTTTTTTTTCCCAGGTAAGGTGTTGCATGCTTTTGCCTCGTTTAAATGGTATGTACAATATCAATGTACTGAACTAAGAAGGAAGTTGGGTACCTAAATGTACAATGTCATATTAATATTTAATAAAACACTGACATTGATATCTAACTTTGCCAAATCATAACCGGAAGATATGAGTATCATAAACAGTCTACATACAGACCAACAAGGAAAACTGCAGAAACCAAAGATAGTCACATTTTAGGACATGTCCAGGCAAAAATCTGTTAGTTGACCAAGCTACACTGAGAATTATATATAACAGGATGAACCAATCAAACAGATAAGACCTAAGAGCGTATTAATGAGCGGGAACAAAAGCAATCCTTTAGCTAAGAGCAGAATAACTAGAGTAAAAAAAGAGGGTAAAACACTCCATAGTCAGAAGAATGAGGAAGATTGTCCTAGCACCAAAAGAGTTAGTGTACATTACCGAACAGATTCCTATGGTGAGTACAATTACTGGTTGCCTAAGATGCTAGAATAAGTCAACAAGACTTCTTCACTTCAATTGGCAGAAGGGTGTAGATAACTCACATAGCCCAGTTCCTATACACAAACTCCAAGCCGGCCTAAACAACAACCCAGAGTAATCTTCTTCTTCTTTTTTCTTTTTTCCTTTTTCATGTCTGGGAAATGCAATTGTGCAAGAATTCCAACCCAATCTAATATTGTTTTCTTGAATTTTCACGTGTGGGGAATCCAGAGATGCATAAATTTAAAAACTAAGATACAAGAATAAAAGAAGTTTACCCTTGACAACTGAGTAAATTTTTCTTGAAACAAAAGTAAAATTTAGAAATGCTTTGCAAAGAGGCAGGCAGAAAGAAGTCTATTGTCTGCTAAGATTAGTAAGAATGCACACTACCACTGACCTCTGGAAATGTATATTGCACTCGTGATCCAGCAGGGATTGACAAATTTTGAGTCTCAAGATGCTCTACTAGACAAACGTTTCCCTCAAGTTCCGTTGTCACTTGAACATTCAAAGAACACTGAGCAACCCAGCCACTTCTATTTTCCAACTCTGTCGTAGCATGCAAATATACCCTCTTGTAATTGTCGAAAAAGGACGAAACCAAGTGGGGATCAACTATTTTCACCGGCTGCACCAAATACTAAGCCATCAGTATCTGAAACTTAATCATGGAATCTGCTGCAGAACTTGCATGACCAAGAATCAATGTTATAAGGAACTATGATGGAAAAAGGAATATGCAGTACAACATTTTTTTTTTTTTTTTTATAAGTAAAAATGTATATATAAAAAAGCCCAAAAGGGCGCAACACAATTACACAGGGGGTATAAGAGCGAGCGCAAAGCGCCACGAGTACACAAAAAGTATACAAAGGGCAACCCAAGAAAACCCACAAAAAGACCCAAAATAAGACCCAAAACAAACCTATGCTCACGAGGAGCTCCCACAAAAAAAACCCAGAGAAACAGGAGCAAACACAATAAAAACTCCCTCCCACCCGAACAAACATAAGGGCTACTACATAATAGTCTTGCCCTTCCTTCCCCGAGAAGTCCCATTAGTTATACCGTACTTAATGGAGCTTTCTAAATTTAAAAGCTCTCTTTTGCCCTTAGTCCTAGGCTGCCCAACCATTAAATCCGGTAACACCTTCTGCATCAATGCCAACTCCTCATCGCAATCCGGGGGGCGTGCAATCTTATTTGCCCGACAAGTGTCCTCTACCATGACCTTCAAGAACACCATTTGTTCCTCATCGTGCTTTACACCTTCCTTCAACCACTCAATCAGCTACTGTTGGGCTTTGGTCAGACCAATTTCCACAGCACTGGCAGCAGCATTGTAGATCCCCAAAGGCAGCCCAGAAACTAGAACAACACCCACATCCGCCTCCAGACCCGGATCTAGGTCCAGAACCGGATCCAAATCCAGGACCGGATCCAGATCCAGGACTGGGACCGAATCCAGATCCAAGACCAGATTCGAGTCCTGGACTCGAATCCGGTACCGGATCCAGATCTAGGACCGAATCCAGATCCAGGACGGATCCAGATCTAGGACCGGATTCAAATCCAGAATCCGATCCAGATCCGAAAATACCCCAGAAACCGAACCCATGTGATGAGGCCTGACCTTCTTCAACTTAACCTTAGGCCCAATCCTCAACGTAAAGCCACGCAAGGATTTGGGCTTAAAGCCAAGCCTGATAGAAAGGACCTGCTCCACATCAGCCCTAAAATTCTCCAGAAACTTCTTCAACGAGCGCAGAACCATTTCTAGAAGACGTCAAATGAATAGTACATGGTTGGTGCAACAACCATGCACTATTCCTTTGACGTCTTCTAAAAATGGTTGGTGCAACAACCTTATACTATTCATTTGACGTCTTCTAGAAAATACTACCATTGTTTACTCATTTGGCTCCATTTTCAACAATCTCCCACTTTGAGTCTAATGAGTTTGAATCTCAACAATCTCCGCAAAATCGTCATAACCTCTACTGCAACTCGTCCACTTGTCCTCAAGCCTGAAGACCAACTGAAGTTGAGCAACGGAACTGATGATCCTCGATTAATGAGGCAGGCTGCTGTATTGATTGCCTCAGCGCAAAACTGCTTGGGTAGGCCTGACTGAATGCGCATGCTTATGGCTCTTTCTGTTAGTGTTCGGCTCATCCGTTCTACCGCCCCGTTCTGCTGTGGAGTTCCTGGAACAGTCCATTCCAAAAGGATCCCATTCTCGAAACAAAATGTTTTGAACCCGGTGTATAACTTTGAGCCCTTTTTCACTCATGTGGCCTAGCCTTTGGTGCCACAGATCTGCATCAGTACTTGCATCCGCAATAACAATAGTATCCCTCATATCTGTGGTCATATAGAGGGTATTAGTCTTTTCACCTTGAGCTATAATCCTAGCTCCCATACTGACCTTCCATTTACCCCCGTAGAAGTGAATGCCATGCCCTTCATCATCAAGCTGTCCCACAAAGATCAGATTCTTCTTCAACTTTGGAACATATCTGACTTTCTCCAACTTCCATACTGAATCGGTGTGTATTCTGATCCGAACATTTCCTATGCCCACAACATCTAGCGCCGTACCATCAGCTAGATACACCTTCCCGAAATCTCCACTAACATAGTTCCCAAGATTTCGCATATTACTATCGTATGAAAGGAAGCCCCCGAGTCCAACGCCCAAGAATCAAAGGGACTGTCAACCGACAGGATCAGGGCCTCTTGCGCTCCATTTGCCACCATGTTTGCAGAGTCGCTCTCTGCCTCCTTCGGAGCTTTACACTGGTATTTGAAATGAACCCTTTTTTTTTTTTTTTGATAAGTAAAGATTTGTATATATCAAAAAAAAAAAAAAAAAAGCGCGAAGTGCTTCTAAGTACACAAGAAAGTATACATTGGTAACCCACCACAAGCCCAACAAACAACCCAAGGTGACCCAACCCAAAAAGACCCTACAAGCAACCGTAACCAGAACTAAAACCACAAAAAAAAAACCTAGCACCAGCCCTAAAACCCAAACCCCTACTGTACCTCAGGTGGAAAGGAAATATCATTATCGGACCCAAAACAACCCCGCCGGCGCTGGCACTTCTCCAGAGAAGGTCTCCAGCCTCTAGCCTCAAAATTGATGGAGCACTCCAAATTCTTGAGCACAATTCCAACACCCAACAATTTTTGAACTGCTCTAGCTGTTGGAATTTCTTGGATACCTCAATTTTGACCTGCCGGTCCTTGATCTCGACCTTCCATGCCCACTGCCTCTGTTTGAACTTCTGCCTCTACTTTCCACATTCAAAGCAGATCCGAAAGTGGACTTATCATCTGCCTTCTTCATGGTCGCATGAGAGATGATGTCTTGCACAATCTCATTGAACTTGAGAGTTGTCTTTCCAAACATGAGCGTGGTGACAAAATGCTCATATGAATCTGGAAATGATGCAAGCAACAAGAAGGCTCGATCTTCTTCGCTGAATTGAACATCAATTCGGTTCAAGTCATTGATCAAGGCATTGAAGATGTTGATGTGCTTCATCATGTCCCTCGCCTTCCTTAATCTCCAGTTTGAAGAGTTTCTTCTTGAGGAAGAGCTTATTTGACAAGGATTTCCCCAAGTATATGGCTTCTAGCTTGTCCCACATATCTTTGGCAGAGGTCGCCGCTATCACATGATTTAACACATCATCTGTGATATACATCTCAATAGAAGAGATTGCCCGTTGATCAATATCCAACCACTCGGGGTCAAGTCATTGCATCCGGTCTTTCTAAGGCAATTTACAACCTTTGTTGAACAAGAACGCCACGCATCCGCCTTTGCCATAAGCCAAAATTGATCTTTTCGTCAAATGGCTTTATCTCAATTTTCATTGAGCCTCCGGATCCGTAATTTGGATTCCACTTCTTTGAGCTGTCACTCGAAGAAGTAACTTCAAGAATGGATATCCTTCTTGTTGTATAAACTAGACGCTATTGCTCCCACTCGAACAATATTTTGCGTACAGTACCTGATCTCTGATACCAATTGTTGGGAAATTAGACACCGCTAATTCCCCTTCGGGATCTTGGGATCCAATTTGTCAAGAAAAACAACAATACACAAGTGCGGTAAATAGTATTTGACCAAAGATACAACTAGGTACGTTCCCAGGAAAGATTGGAGGAGTCACACCGGTCTCACTTAAAAACCAATCTCCTAAGACAGAACCGTACTAGTGAATTTTGATTAGTACTATGAACACGAACAACCACACAAGACAAGAAATTTATACGCGCTTCAGCCAATACTGCATACATCCACCGAGTTGTAGAGATTTCACTATTTTGGGAGAAAATAACAGGGAGACTTTACAAGAGATATTTCTGAGAGAGATTGCACACAACTCTTCTCTGTGGTGATCTGCAATCTTATATGCCTAACACTAAACTTATCTCACTATACTCTTTTCTCTCAACCTTTCCTTCTTCTTCTCTACTCTATTCTTGCTTGGCTTAGCTTATAAAACATTGAAGCTTGTTACTCCTTATATAGGTGTAGGAGGTCGTTGAAGCGCCGCCACCCTAAGTAGGTCTCCCACCACCAGCTTCCTCCTTGAACGGCAGACCATACTCCAACTCGAACCAATTGACTAGGGTTTGTGTCTCCTCACCACCCTTCACCCCCTCATACCAGTCCGCCATCAGAAACAGGTCTGACTGCTTCACGATAACGGGCGACGCACTAGGAGACGCACCATCTCTAGTCGGAATACCTCCAGAAACCTTCGTCAAAATCAATGCAACGCCGAGCACAAGCAGCTTCCTGAGTTCGCTTACAAAACGCCGCCAACCCCAACCTCTGCGACCCTTAGGGAGCCAAATAGTCCTTTTCTGGTTCCCCTCAACAAACACAGCCACCTCTAAGAAATTACCGGCCTTATTGCTACCCTTACTAACCCTCAGAACCTCCACCTCCTCACGGAACGATTTAGCAAAATCTCCCGTTCCCTGAGCCAACAACGCCTCCTCCACCGTATCCACCACCCAATCGGCGTATCGAAACCCTAGATTAATAAATCCACCAAACCCTTTCCTTCTTTCCTCCAAGCGACTTGTAGACATACCAGGCTTCGCCGAGAAGGAGAAGGACTTAGCTTCCACCTTAAAACGACGCTCCACCTCCACACAGCCACCCCCGAAAGGGATCGACCCAACCACCCACCGCACGCCGCTCACATGGCTGCAAACCTTGGGGACTCAAAGCTTCCCGAATAAATCTCTAGAGCACTCCAATGCTTTGATAGAACGGAAGCCAACAGTCTGAAGTGCTCGAAGGCACGAGCAGCACCTGTCACCTGGCTAAACGCAACAACACGTGCCTCCACAGGATACGCGTGAGCAGAGTTTGAGAGGAGAGAGTAGAGAGGTTTTGAGAGGAGAGAGACTGTCGTGTCAACTTTTAATTATATAGTACAACTTTTTATAAGCATGCATATCTACAGCTCATGAGGGCCCTACTTCTTATGACTGCACCAGTGCATTGATTAGCTTGTATGACAAGATGAAATTCCAGATGTCATTAACATTAATCACATATCTACTGTTATGGAAAGAATTTATGCATTTGAAATATAACTTACCCCGGTTATAGAAATAGATACCTCATCCCATATGCCAGTGTTCCTATCCCTGTAATAGCACATATATCAAGTATATTAAAACAGAAGTATTCTGTCTTGATATGATCTATAAATATAGGGTTGCACTCAGCTGGCAGGTGAACAAATGGATGGGTGATAATAGAAAAAAACACATTCTAAAAGTGAAAATCACACTGCAGCAGAGGATGCAAGTGGAAGTGCCGACTGTGTTTTACTTTTGAAGTCTTATAAATCAAATAACTCCTCCCCATATTTCATGTCTATAATTCATTCTTCCATGTGAGTGCTCATCCCACGAGTTACTTATAATACTTTGGTTGGCAGCTTGGTTGTAAGAGGAAATTTCTAATAGTGTTATCATCAATCTGCTGCTACCATCTCCCATAATCCAATGAGAAACTAGAGGAAACGATATCATTATGGAAAGGACAATATTGATAACAACCACCTCCATGATCAAAAGTAACAGCAGTCACCTTATAGGAGCCATCCAATCCCAACCCTCAACATATTGTGTGGCAACATCCTTTCCAATCTACCATTAAAGCAAATTAATGTTAGATTGCATGTTTTGCAAGCATGGCAGAACTTATTTCTATACTCCATCATTCGATTTGCAGGAGATCCAATATTCATGTATTTATGAAAATATAGTAATGAATAAAATGGTATAAAATAAATTGATAGGTTGTCGATTTAGCTACAAACCTCATGATCACCACCTTGCCCCCCCTTAGAAGGAATTCTCCCGGGATGATCTGGAGGGTGAACAAGAACAGCAAGCAAGTTTTGACCATCAGGATGCAGAATATCAGTGACATCCAGAGAATGCCTCCTAAACATCCCTTTTGGCAGGACCTTTTGGTGCCCATTTAAATACAACTCTGCAGAATAATTGATTCCACGAAAATTCAGATCCAGACGCTGATTTCCTGACTGCAAAAGGTCAAGCAATTAGACACTTTTTTATAGGGGAGGGAAAAAAAAAAGGATCAGATTTGAGACTAAGAAGCAAACAGGCTTGGAAACTGCCAGCTTCTAAACAAGTTTGATGAATTCCAACTCTATTTGAAATGTGAAAATCAGACAACAAATTTCCAGAAAAATAAAAATAAACCATCTTTGGTGAAAAATTGACCCAATATCACTAGCCAACTACCCCAAGTACTGACCCACTGCAAAAGAAAAAGAAGTAATTTCAAGTAGAATGAAACCTCAAGGATCATATTCTATGTCAATAAATTGCATACCAGATTACTCTGAAAAGTTGTAAAGAACCAGAATGTGTAGTACTCTCTCCCAGAATCAGCAATATCTATAATTGTCTCGTTTTGCAGCCCATAGAAGGGATCAGGAACAACTTCGTTCTTCACCAAGGTTGCCAAAACACTGTCAATTAAATCACCGTTAGCCCGGATCCCTCGAGCAATACAACTTTCTTTTTATTTTATTTTTCTATAAGTTCCTCAACAGCTACGACATTAACAGTGGGTCTATGCAGATACAGCATTTTCTGTCCATTTCTGGTTTCTAGGAACTATACTGGATGCTAAATTCTATGAGTATGATCAACCGAGGCATAAATAAATGAAAAATGAAGGACCGCCATACGAAACTAAGACCTAAATTCCAGCGACATGGTTTCTAGCTAGAATTATCTCATGCTCGTTTTGATCAAAAAAGAAGAAAGAAAGAAAGTATAGGTGTTTACGTTCCCGGAACGACGGCATTCATCCAGGGGGAGGTGGGCCCAGAGGGAGGGTGAGTGGTGGTGAGCTGGGTCCCGCTGAGAGGAACCTCCGTGGACCTCGCGGCGAGCCATCCCGAGTCAAGCCGAGTCGTCCCTATCTCCGCCATTGCTAGAGCCCTAGACCGAGTCTGACTCGCTCACGAATGAGAGCTTCTCTTCAAGTCAATCAGGACTCAAGGGCTTTGTCTTTGTCGGTGCGGCAGTGAAAGACAGAGAGGTGGGAGGTGGGGTCGGGGTCATCCATTGGCCACGTGCATGTGTCCGTTTGTTTATTTACCGCCTCCGCCTTATATATTATTGTTATGTGTTGCCCACAAACGGCGACGTTTTAGTTCCACATATAGGCAATTGTTGCTTTTAGTATAACGTATTTACAATTTTCCCCAGTTTAGCAATATTTTCCCAAACCGTGAATTACTTGCCACTTTATCAGTTTATCTCACCCAAGACCATCCCAACCGTTCATCATTCTTAATCTCCACCGTTCAAATTCCTTACCTTTAAGAATCTTCCAAAGAACAACTCAGATCTCAGAAGCTTCTGCCCCTATCATGTCGTGGCGTCTCTACCATCCGGAAAAAGTGCTGCTGCCAAGCACTGCTCCTGGCGCCCTTTAACCACGGAGATCATTAAAGAAAACTATTACAATAAATTGTTTGGGAGCGGATGGGTTACATGCGAATTTTGATCCAAGCTTGGGATCTTTTTGTAAATTTGGTGATGGGAATTGGATCTTGTTATATGAGTTTGATTAATTATGGTTAACAAGCCTACGAGACTGTTATAGGAATTTCGATCCAGATCGCCAGCAACGTTAATGCCCCCGAGTGAGTGAGGGTGGGAACTCTACGTAGACCAAAACAACTTCTATAATTCTTGTGGCTCCACTACTATAGCACACTCTGAATCACGTGTTTGCTGCTTTTGTTGTGTTTGATCAATACAATTATACAAACAACAACAACAAAAAAATCAAACAAGAAAAAAAAAAAAATCAATTGACAGTGCGTTTGGGTTACTGGCTATCTTTGGCGGTGGTCCGATGGTTCTGTGGGGGGTTTTCTAGGTTGTGGGTGTTTGTGTGGTGGTCGTTTTCTGTGTTGCATGGGCTGTTGGTTTGAATTTCTCAGTGGCCCTGTGGGTCTAGTGGGGGGGTCCGTTGGGTTGAATGTTATCGTGGATTTCTGAAAATATATAATCTTTAAATAGAAATACAATAAGATGACGCAGATAAAACTCTTAATTAATTTTAATTCTATTTTAAATAATCTAATCATAATTTTAATAATCTAATCTTAATGAGTTGAATAAAATTCCAACTCAACTGCTCAACCTAATCTTATCCATATCAAGTAAGAACAGGGTAAAGTTCCAAGTTTGTTGAAGGGTGGCTTTGAGTATGGTTTTGAGGAAATTATGCAACCAACTAGGGGTGTTTAAACGGAGCGCTTATAACCGCTCCGTCAACCGTTAATTACTAATCACTAACCACTTTGGTAGGCGGTTATAAAAATTCGTTAACATGTTAGGGCGATTGCAATTAACGGTTCTAGGGGTAGGAAAAAAAATTTAATAACTGCTAACCGCATACCTTTATATATAATAATATAAATATACATATTATATATTTTATATTAATAATAATTATAATATAACATCCAAAATGACACTGTTTTGGATAACATTGCCCGACAAAAAAAAAAAACATATTCTTTTCATCTTGTTGGGAACACTTTGACCCAAAAACGTTTAAAATAGGCCTAGTGATGGCCCAAAACACTTAAAAATCTCAAAAGCCCATATAAAAAAAGTGGTTATAAAACTTCCGATTATTTGTTTGAATAACCGTTAACCGCCGGTTATAAAATAATGATTGTTGTTAGCGGTTATAGCCAATAACCACTAACCATAACCGCTTGTACAGTCCTACTTAACCAACTAAGGTGGGTTCAAAGATGTTTATGACTTTAAAGGCTAGAGATGAAACCCAAGTAGAGGAAGAGCAAGTTTAGGAAATGAAACATCTACAATTGATTCTATTAACAACATCAGCTTTATAATAAACATTCTTGGATCATCTATTCTAACTTTCAAAGTGATTGTCAATGAAGCAAAAAAAGTTAATCCGTCAACAAAGCTCGAATATTATCCAATTTGTATGAAGAAGTGCTTTGCATGGATCTAAGATTTATCTGACATGAGTAGGTACACAAAGCTTAGAGAAATTCCTTCTCATACAAAGAAAAAAAAAGATAATAATAGGCTGTCCTCCAATTATAGTATTGTATTTACATTATGATACATATTCTATTACCATACGTATTGAGAAAGAGATTGACATCTATAGTTTTGGACCATAAGTATTAAGAAAGAGATTGATATACATTGTTTGGCTTTAATAGAGAGAGATGGTCCAAAAAAGAGTTCAATAAGATCATTGAAACTTCAAAGATATTAAAAGCTTTTTGTCTTAGTGTGAACGCAAATAAGATAAGGCTTTTTATAATAATAATAATAAGATAAGGCTTGTGAAGAAAACGTCATGCATAAGCATAATAAGGGAAGTAAAAATATTTGTTTGACTTTGAAAGAGGGTCTCCCTTCCTTATGGGTTGGAACCATTTCCATGTGACTACTTGATTGTATTTAGATATATAAGGTTAAAAGTCTATATCTATATATATAAACTCAAATGAAAAATATTTTAAAAAATCAAACAATTTTGAGATAAATTGGGTAAAAGAACGGTGGATCGAATTTTAGCGGGAACCGCCACGTGGTGACCTATATCTCACCTGCTGAGTGCTGACGAGACGCAACGTATTATACTATTATACTAACTACTAATAAGCTGAATGCAACGGCTCTGATCTTATCCTAATTGTCATTCTCTCATCATCGTCATCACATTAAAACGCGTGCCCCCTTTCACTGCGTCTCATAATTTTTCAGGAAGACAAAGCTCGACCAACTTTTCCACCAATAATTTTCCGAGAAAATTCTTGGCGATCATTTTCCCGAGAAAATATTGTTCTCATGGAATCTCCGGCGCAGCGTCGCCTCCATGCCATCCAATGCCACCTCCTTCCCACCTCCGACAATTCCCACTCCCTTGTTCAAGCTAACCTCACAGCTGGAGAGTTCGTTCATGGTACTTTCTCTCTCTACGACGTATAATAATATATCATATATGTATGTATTAATTTATAAAACTTGTTAGTATATAAGCATAAGGAGCAATTGAGCGATGGAAGCTTTGTCTGATCAGATAAAATTTGGAGTTGTGTAGTAGATATTGTGGCTGCTTTGATTCTATAGCTTTTTTTTTTAGATGAATGAGCAACTTTATTAACGAAAACAACTCCAACAAACTGGAACCCAGCTACCCACAGTAGCTAACAAACAAGATTCTGCAGCTTATGTGAGATTGTAATTCTGATTCGTAGGACACGTTTGTTTTGTAGCTCTGGAAGACCAGATTGTTTTTCTCAAACTGTTTCGGAAAACTGATTTACTACGAAAACAATGAAAACTCGCCGTTTTGGTTCTTTTTTATATTGTTAAATGTGTCGTCGTATCTGAAATAGTGGAGGAAAAAAATAAATCGTTTCTAAGATTTTTTGTGTTCAATAACTGATCAATTACTCTGTTTTCCGCGTTCTCAACTCGTTTGCATTGGACTTTAACTTATGTTTTTTTTTTTTTTTTTTTTTCTCTCTCTCTCTCTCCCTCTTGGAACGAGTAATGCTTTACCACTCCCTAAAACTCATTAGGACTTAACTCTCTTTTTGGTTATATGTGTGAATTTTCTTTATATTTTATGTTCTTGGGCATCAAAATGTTGGGTTCAATTTCTGAGCAGGGCTGGGTTACAGTGTAGCTCTTCCAGAAAAGTTGCAAACAGGCAAGTGGAATGTGCATAGGTACTCACTACTCTTGTTTCTGTTTCTACTTCACTTCGTTACTTGTAGGTATGCTGTTTCCATTTTTCTTTTCTAGGACAACATGAAACTTTGTTACTTTTTGGTGGCAGATCAGCACGTTCTCCTTTGAAGCTCGTAAGTAGATTTGCTGACCATCCTGAAATTGGGACGCTTCATGATAATTTCGTGTGAGGGTTCTTACTCTTTTGGTTAAACTTGCACTTGGCTTTTATGCTTTTGTATTTGTTGTAAATATGCTCTGCCTTGAATGCGCTTTTTGTTGTTTATATAATTTGTTTTTAGGAGAACTATTGCAACTATATGTGCTTTGAGCTTTTTGCCTAAACTTATTACATAATGGGAGAGATAAGATATTTCTCAAAATATGTGAATACAGGCATGCTGTTGAAACTTTCCATGATTACAAATACTTGGGTACGCGAACTCGGATAGATGGTACAATTGGAGAGTAAGTTGGCTATCAATTACTTAAGAATGTATCTCCTGTTGATTAAACATCACTAGCCTTCTCCGCATAAGTATCTGTGACATGTTCTTTAAAACTGAAGGTACAAGTGGATGACATATGGGGAAGCTGGAACTGCTCGCGAAGCAATAGGTTCTGGCCTACAGTATCATGGGTTACAAAAAGTTAGTCACTTCTAGAGTACTTAGATTCTTCTTTTTTAAGGACCCCTGTAATCCTCAACTTAGTTGCAATTGGATAAGCTCATAACTCTTGTTCTCATCTATGGTGTTTAGCTTGTATACCAAATGCAGCCTATGTGGACCTCTTAGTTTAGAAGTTGTCATTTCACGAATATTTTAGTACTGAAAATATGATTGGTTCGTCTGGTGTCTCATGGAACAGGGAGCTTGCATTGGAATTTATTTTATAAATAGACCGGAGTGGCTGATTGTGGATCATGCCTGCTCAGCTTATTCATATATCTCGGTTCCCCTGTATGACACTCTTGGTGTGTATCTAATTGTCTAAATGTATCTTCCTAGTCTGTTGAGCCTGCTCTGACAGTATATTTTTCTATGTGCAGGTCCAGATGCTGTTAAATTTGCTGTGAATCATGCTGGTGTCCAGGCTATTTTTTGTGTCCCACAGACTTTGAACAGCGTGAGTTTGATCTTACTTTCCTATAGTTTCCAATAATATCGACTGGTAAAAGGCTGATTACGCACTTGATATTTTTCAGTGTTTTTTTCCTCTTTTTATATTTTTCATATATTTTGATAATTTAGATATTTCTGCTATTTTTTCTAATATTTTCTGATATTGTGACCAATATATTTCTGAACGATATTTTAATATGTCTATTCCGATTCTCAATGCATTGTGATATACTGGCGAGATTTTAAACCATGTGTGTGCATTCATCCACACATCTTGTGGTCATAAATTCTTTGATTAATGGAAACTTGGCATACAATAATTTATATTTTATTATTTTCAGTATGTGAGGACCTTTCAGAAAATTTTCAATTTGTGTTGAAAATGCTAGTTCGTGTATTGGATTTTTTGTTGCTCATTGCAAACAGATTGCCTGACAAATCAGGTTTCTCACATGTGTAACTTGTTTTTATATTTTTTATCTCTTAAGAAGCATAATGTCTTTCATTTGTTTGAGATTTCATTCAGCATTTCTTGCCAAAGGTTTGGTTGGTAGTACCCCTTTTGGCCACATATAACAGAATTATCCCTGATAATTTGAAGTCTATGACCCTGCTTCCTTATGGGCTTCAATGATCTGGCTGGACATGCAATCCCATTTCAGTTTCATATTGCTTCTTGTTTTTGTCCGAATCAGATATCTACATTTTCTATGACTTTCATCACTGATAAACTGCATTTTGATTCCCAATTTGCAACATATCTTATATCCTTCTCCTGGAACTTGCAGTTGTTGAGCTTCCTATCTGAGATTCCATCTGTACGTCTTATAGTGGTGTGTACTCCTAAAATCTCGTTGCTGTATTTTTTTATAAAGTTAAAAGAATGCTAGATGCTTGTCAGCAGTTTTCTGATGTATTTTTTTCCCTGCATCCATAATGACATAGGTAGTGGGAGGCATGGATGAATATTTACCTTCTCTTCCGTCAGCATCTGGAATGAAGGTTATATCATATTTGAAATTAATCAGTGAGGTAAAGTTGGAAATTTCACTTTTCATTTCCTCCAAGAATGGAATTCTGATCATATTAATATATTCATGGTCTGACAAAAAAAAATCATAGATTTTGCATGGTTGTACTTCTATATCTATCCAATTGGGTGATGGTTTTTGACAAGGGTCAAGACGTGCTTAAAGTTCAAATTTTTTTGACAAGGTTCATGACAGCCATTTATTCAACTGGACACTTTTCACATTGTTGATGTGACTTTCACCGATCTACTTGTGGCTGTGGGCCCCAATTTGTTTTCTCCTTCTCCAAGTAGGAGAGTAATTGTTGAGCAAACATTGTGACTTTATTTTTTCCCTCTTGAGCACTGACTTTCATGCATTATAAAAGGAGGCTTTTGAGTGGTTTTCTCTTCACTATTTTTGTACTTCATCTTTGGCTAGTGAATTTCTTCGTGATCATCTCCGTCTATGGATATACCTCATATTGAGGGAACTACATAAATGTTGGTGTTCTTGTGTGTGATTATTTTTATTTACCATAATTTTGGTCTATTTTACAACAAGTGGTATCAGAGCTAAGTTTCGATATTTAAATTGATGATTATGGTAAATAGGGTGAGTACCAAGTTGAATGGCAAGAACAACTTCTCTTTTTGGCAGAGAAAGGATGAAAGATCTTTTTATTCAGCCCTATAAGGTGTTATTGGGAAATGCGAAGAGATGATGAGTGGAAAGAGATGGATGCCAAAGCTATCAGTGCGATTCGTTTATACCTGTCAGATGAAGTTATTCATAATGTTGCGATTTTTGTGTTAAAAAAATTGGAGTTAGGGACCTAGCCATTGGTGCCAATAAGACATCCAGTGCACTCAGTACTACTAATGGGAGGGTGGCCAGTAGCTATGTAGGAGTTCATTGATGAAGAAAAGGTTAAGACAATTTGGCAGAAATTAGAGTGTGCACATGGTGAAGAATTTGACGAATAAGTATATGTGAAGAAGCAATTTTATGGTTTACAGATGGAGGAAATACAAATTTGCTTGAGTACCTCAACAAGTTTAACATAATGAATTCATAGTTGTGAACTTTTGAGTGAAAATTGAAGAAGATAAATCGATACTTTTGTTAGCATTGCTTCACCTTTGTATAATCATCTGGTTATGATATTATTGTATGGGAAAAAAACTCTAGAATTGAAAGAGGTGATTAAAACTCTTTTGTCACATGAAAAATGAGAAAACCTGTCAATGATCAGATTGATAGGCTTGTGGCGAGGTTTGAGCCAAAGAGTGGAAGGGAATAGGCCTAACAAGGAAAATAATGGCAGAGCTAGGCAGTCTCGATTTAAGTCACAATCGACAAAAGATGTAAAATCTTGGTTAGATTCAAAAGATGTGGAGTGCTATTAGTATCACCAAATAGGGCATTACATAAGATTTCGTAAGGTATTGAAACAAGACACTAGAAGATAACAAAATAAAAAAAAGTTTCGCAAATTTAGTCAATGTTGCCAATGATGAGAGAGAGCCGCAAGCCCTATTTTTTCTCTTTTGTTTTCTCTTCTAGGAAATAACCTCTTTTGTGTGAGTGAGATTTTGGGTGTATTGGGGCTTTGGGTTTGAGTGTTTTTTCTTCACTATTTTTGTACTCCGTCTTTGGTTAGTGAGTTTCTTCATGATCATCTCCGCTTGTGGACGTATCTCACATTGAGGGAACCTCGTAAATTTGAGTATTCTTGTGTGTGATTATTTTTATTTACCATAATTGTGGTGTATTGCACAGCACACGTGTTGAAAGTTGAACACAACTAAGTTGATAGGGTCATAATTAGGCCTTTGTTTTTTATTTACAACATCCAAATCCTTTACTTCACGTACAGAGTGTTTCTCATATATTTCTTGATTCTATTGATGTTAGCCTGTTATGAAATATTATAACCTGATTATCTTTTACCTCAATTCACAATCTATAACTAGTCTTGTGATTATTGATCTTAAATGCAAAATAAAGATTCCAAATCTGTTCTTTTTTTCTGACGGTGAATATGTAAGTGAAAAAGTTTATATGTTTCATCACCTTACAGTAGATTTTCTTTTAGGGCCGCAGTAGCCTGCTGCCTTTTTGCCCTCCTAAGCCTGAAGATATTGCAACCATATGCTATACTAGTGGTACTACTGGAACACCAAAGGTAGCGCACTTGTTTTGTACGCTTTCTATGTTAATTTTGTCACCTTCACCCATTTACCATGTACTAAATGGCATAGTTTTATGCTTTTATTTTTCTTTTCGTTTATCCTTCTGGAAAGGGAGTTGTATTGACACATGGAAACCTGATTTCAAGTGCTGCTGGTTTTTCTCATTCGATCAAATTCAATCCTGCTGACATGTGAGTGCTTTATTTATTACAGAATATACCCATCAAATTGAAAGTTACTATAATGCTTTTAAATTTCCAAATGTTTTTTTACAATATGTTACTTTTGACAGTTACATGTCGTATCTTCCTTTGGCACACATCTATGAACGAACAAACCAAGTTGTCTCTGTGTACTATGGTGTGGCTATTGGTTTCTATCAAGGGGTATGTGTTACATTTGAATATTAAGTTTTATAACTCGTGTTTGAGAACCTTGAGCATATAATTGTTTATATCTGTCAAATTACATACATTATATATATATATATATATATCATCAAAATAGAGGAAATGGAAGTCAAATAATGTTTTTTATGCTCCTGTATTTGTTCTTATTACTTGGATTTAGAATATGGACTCCATTTTGGCATTCTAGTATGCCAAATAAGTAACTACAGGAGCCACATATTACAGTATTTGAAACTTATCTCATCTATTTGTAGATTCCTGTTCATTGTTCGACTGTGCCGTTAGCATTAACGTACCTTTTGCATTACACAACATACAGATAAGATGTTCAAAATTCAAACTTTCTCAACCTTGAGTTGATAAACGTCCCCACAAGAAAAAAAGAAGAAAGACTTTCAGTATTTTAATTTTCAAGCTAGTGTTGGTCCTGACAACTGGTGCCTAACTTCTATTGTATTTACATACAGCATTAACGTTAGTGCCTGAGGTAGTATAACAGCTTAGTACTTCTGGTGCAGCTTTTAAATAAAACTAGCTATTGTAGTTTCTTATGACCGTACAAGAATTGGATGCTCAAAGTTGTACACCGACTGAAAATAATTGAACTTTCCCTAGCAATGAATATCTAAATATAGCATAACCGCATAGCTCTGTTTTGCATAGATTTCTGAAGGAGTTAATGTGGCTCTGATGGTTGCCTATAAGGTGATTCACAGTAAAAAAATAAAGTTTTCGGTGCTATGTTAATGTTGATGCACAGTAGACAGCACATTTCTCTTGATAATGTACACTTTCGGCTGTTGAACAAGTTTAAGTAATGTTTATGGTTTTTCTTTGTACGTGCTTTACATATGGCTCTCTTCTTATTTTCAGGACAATCTGAAATTGATGGATGACTTGGCTGCTCTTAGGCCAACGATATTTTGCAGTGTTCCTCGGTTGTATAATCGAATATACTCTGGGTAATCATGACTTTGTGCTATTTAAATTACTCATTTGATTACAATTTGTATTGTAACTGCATCAGGTCTAATTTAGTGTATTGTGATAGAATTACAAATGCTGTAATGGCTTCTGGAATGCTGAAGGAGAGACTATTTAGAGCTGCCTACAACTCCAAGAAGCAAGCCATAATGAGTGGTATGTGTGCTATACAACATAAGTTCACTGATCGGGCCTGCTGCTATTGCGTTTTGGTCATTTGTTGATTCATGTAATACCATCATTTCAGGCCGGAATCCATCACCAATGTGGGACAGATTGGTATTCAATAAAATAAAAGAAAAGCTTGGAGGACGAGTCCGTTTTATGGGATCGGGTGCTTCACCATTGTCTCCTGATGTCATGGACTTCTTGAGGGTGTAAGTCATATGTCTTGGAATATATGGACTATAGAATGTAGAATGGTTCTCTTTGGATGTTAATACATTATTACTGTGAACATTACCCCAAATAACAGGTGCTTTGGCTGTCAAGTAATTGAAGGATATGGCATGACCGAGACTTCTTGTGTCATAAGCATAATGGACGAGGGTGATACTCTATCTGGTCATGTTGGGTCCCCTAATCCTGCCTGTGGTAAGTTCTTGAGTAATGGCATTGAAATTAACTAAATAAAATTATGGCACACCTATATGCTTGATTGGATTTTGGTTTATGGCACACCTATATGCTTGATTGGATTTTGGTTTCTGGTTACCAGATTCAAAATTTTCCTTCAGCATGTTTGCTGTGATTTGTGCTTAGCTGTATTTCCCTTTCTCGCTTTCAGAAATCAAACTTGTGGATGTTCCTGAGATGAACTATACCTCCGAAGATCAGCCTCATCCTCGTGGTGAAATCTGTGTGAGGGGTCCCATTGTGTTTCAAGGCTACTACAAGGACGAAGTCCAATCGTACTCATCTTGCATATGTTATTACTTTGTGTAACTAAAATACATTAGTACTTTAATTACCTGACCATAAAGGTGATGAAACAGGAGAGAAGTAATTGATAATGATGGATGGCTGCACACAGGAGACATTGGGTTGTGGTTACCTGGAGGCCGCCTTAAGATTATTGATAGGTAAGATTTTACTATTTTTCTATCATGTTATCTAAAAGAATTGATGGTGGCACTGCTTGTAGTACTTACCCCATCTAATTGCAACAAAAAGTCAAGAACTAATCTCTCTAAATTCTGAAGATTGCCAGTTGAACCATGACAAGTGAAAGACCAACTAGACCTGGCTTCACTGGAAAAAAGACAAGGTTTTTGGAAGATTCATTGTCGATGTTTGTGGCAGATTTCGATACGTGTGGCTGTCGCAACTAATTTTATAGGGAGTGGTTGAAAGTAACCGTAAAACAAGCATTCTTCTGTCCTCAATAAAAGGCCATCTATCATCATGCCAGCCGCTAATAAATATCCTCCTGTGCTTGTCATGCATGCTAAAAATCACATTGGTTAAGTGCCACCAGACATCATCCTTAAGTTCACATAGTGAATTTTGATATGTCATAATTGGGATAACCATAATGGGTGGGCTTTTTTCTCACTTAATAACAACTTGATATACGTCACACATGTCAAGCACGGGGAGAAAACTTAATCCAAGTCCAACCACATGCTTGGAAAAAGGTGCACAATACAAAAAATATAACAATGCTTACATCAGGTATAAACCGATCCTGCCTCTGTATATCTTGTAGGTTAAAGTAGACCAAAGTAGATATGGGCCAACTTATATATATTAGAAAGCCTATTTTGGCTGTTTTTAATACTTCACCATAGTATATATAAGAAATCTTTTGAGGAATCCAGATAATTAGGGCTTTGGCTTTCACTGTGTCCTTGGGGCAAGTTCAAACCTTGAGAAAAATAGTATGACACTCTCCCTTTTCTCGTAGGGTCTTCTGACTGTAAATCATTTGATTCAGTATGACAATTATACAGAATCTGGGATCTCATTGAATTTTTGTTGTCAACTTATAACAGGAAAAAGAATATATTTAAGTTGGCACAGGGTGAGTATATAGCACCGGAGAAGATTGAGAACGTGTATGCCAAGTGCAAATTTATTTCTCAATGTTTCATATATGGTAAGGAAATGGAAGTTACTTTGTATAATAAAATAAACTCTTCAGCTATGGTCTATGCTGACTACTGAATTGTTATTAGGTGATAGCTTGAACTCGAGTCTAGTAGCTGTAATTGCAGTGGAACCAGATGTAATGAAAGATTGGGCCGCATCAGTGGGAATCAAGGTAGTTAAGTTGACTCTGCAAGATTTATTATCATGCTGCTTTTTTTATTCATCAGGTCTGAAACCTGCTTGGTTGAAACATTTCTCTTTTAAAGGCCATTCAGAAATCGACCATATGGCGCCATCGCTTTTCATCTCTAACCATAATGTACAGCATGATAAGTTTATATCATTGAACGAGGAAACCAGCACTGGATTTTTAGTTTTTAGTTGGTTTAAAAAGCATGTTTTGAGGTTTGTTTCTTAAATAAAGCTGATTTTAGCTCGTGTGAGTGCTTAAACATGAATTGGAGGCCAGATTTTTAACTGATGATTAATTTCTATGTTGTGCCAGTGCCATTCTGCTTCCATATGAAGCATCATTGGCAACAGTGGAGTTTTTTTTTCCGTATTTTTTTCTTCCCATTTTAATGGTTTTCTCTTATTGCATTATTTCACAGTATGAAAATTTAGGACAATTGTGCAATGATCCACGAGCGAGAGCTGCAGTTCTTGCTGATATGGATGATGTTGGAAGGGAAGCTCAGGTAATGTTTTGAGATACTCTTCAATTTTTAAAGTTCTTTGTTTCTGATGTTTTTCTTTTGGCTATGCAGCTGAGAGGTTTTGAATTTGTAAAAGCTGTAACTTTGGTGCCTGAACCGTTCACTTCGGAGAATGACCTTCTCACTCCAACATTCAAGGTAAACGTCTGATTCTTTTTCCTCAGAAGACCTTAGGCCCTGATAACCCTAATGCCCCATTTAAATGTCAAAAGACAGAAGGGAAAGTAAATTGGACAGGTGTTTTCTGCATCTCTGTCTGCTCCAAACAAAGCATAGAATGAGAAGGGAAAGAGTATTTCACTATATTGACCTGAATTATGTTGCAGGTCAAGAGGCCCCAAGCAAAGGCATACTTTGCCAAACAAATATCAGACATGTATGCTGAGCTTTCTAAATCGGACCCAGCACCATAAATAATGCCATGACCTGAAGTCCATTTAAGCTACATGAAGGAAAAAAAAAAATCATACTTCCAGTTTCTGTGATCACAAGACTGATTGTTGTAATCTGCCACGCTTCTTTAGGATTTATATTTGTTGAAGAAATGTGGTTTTCATTACTTGGACTTCATAGGTATTCTGATTTGTTTATTTTTAGCCCTATATGGGGTCAAACATTTTTTGTTATGAAAAACGCTCAAAGTTTATGTAACAAAGATGACATCAACGTTTCTGGAATTCCATTCATGAAGAATCTTAACTTAAACTGCATTGGGTGCTTATGATTGCCCATTATCTAGGCACATCAGGAAGATGAGAACCTTCATAGCTGGTTAGATGCATTTGCTGTACTCACTTCTTTCATATGCAAGTCCCATCGGGAGTCTCTCAACTGTAGTCGGACAGGCGATTGCAGCCAATCCTATTAGTTCATAATGGTGTGCAATCTTCTACATTAACTTTTTTATCTGAGTTTTCCGCTAGGCCTCAAAACCCAGGTGACAGAAGATAGCATTGGACAGATCTTGTTACGTCTTACATAGGCTCTTACTTTGGCAACTATAAAACCTTTGAATGCAATCTTAGTACTTCTCAAATAGCAAGAACTTGCAACTAAAGTGTACGTACAGTACATGTTACAATTTTTCAACATTATATGTATAAAGGAATAAACTATGCAAAACAACTGGTCAAAAGCTAAAGTCCAACAAAGAATTTGACCAAAGTCCAACAAAGAATAAAGATAATCTAAGAATCACTGTTTGACAAGTGGCCTTGTGTTGTTCCAAAGCCACTGACGAGCAGAACCATCCAGCAGTGGTGACACCTGTCACACTTCTAGGTTAGTAATCATAAACAAGAAGCAAGCTATGTCAGAATTACTAATTATACATGAGGATGTATATGCAGAACTCAGATAATTGTCAGATAACATAACAATTCTCTACCTTCTAAAATGAGCAGAATATGCAAGTTCTAACCCTCTAAATACACCTTTAAAGCTAGAATTCTAGAGAAAAGACAAAGTGTGGACCATGCACAAAAACATATCTTAATTCTACACCAGTAACATGACATTAAAAATGCCCACAGAAGTCTCTCTCTCATATTATGTAAAGATCTGCAAAGGTAGGTGTGATGTTTGGTTCTCAGATAGCATCATTTCGACATGAGATCTTTAGAAAACATATTTTAGGAATTGTCACCATGACTCTTGACTTCTTCCAACACACCAAAGCCAAAAAGTACATAAGAATGGAAACAGTTTCTTGATGTGTCGTATACCTTTTCCCAAACTTGTGAATGGTACTCATTAAGCCAATCAACCTCCGCAACAGAGAGCAAAGATATGTCAACCAATTTACTCTGCATGAAAAAACCAGCAAAGACAGTAAGCATCCAAAAATAAAAATTCTCTATACTAGTTTTAGACAGACAACTGGAGCTGCAACAGAAACTCAAATCAATAGCTCAGAAAGTGGACAAAATAAAATAATCCCTAGAGGGCATTCTTATCAATGTAAAGACTTGTTAATTCATTTATAAACTCAGCTGGCCCTCTTATAAGAGGCGGCTAGCATGAAATTTCAAAATACTTTCTTAATTATTTCAAAATTTATGTTAATAATTAATATGATCCAGAGTTCCAAAAAAAATACACGGATTGTCATAAACATGGTATAAACCTTTTTGTATATAAGTATACAAAAAGGTACTATGTTTATGACAATCCGTGTATATTCACCAATTTCAAAACACATCTGTGCAGTGGTGTTGATTTCTCAAACAGCCTTACCTACTGGGCAAACATTAGCATACCTGAATGGGGACAAATGTGAGTTTTTCAAATCCAAGGTATCCAACCCCACCAAAACGATTAGCTGTGTTGACCTCTTTCACAAAAAGGAGATTCTGGAAAAGAAAGAAAACCTAAATTATAATGCAACTGTGTGCCAGATTGATAAGCAAAAAAATGTCACATCTTAACATCTAGAAGAGCAACAAACATTTTAAAAGAAGAGCAACCAGCATCAACAAAAAGGAAAAGAAAAAAACCATATGTTTTGTGTATCGCCTAACAAGTTGGTAATGCAAGCCCTCCTAAATATTTGTATTTACTTGGCTCTTGCATATATTTTCTTCTTTTACACCAAATGTATTGATTTTTGTCTAGCCAATGATCCATGAAATGATGAAGACATTCGATTCAGGTCAGAAATAAACCCAATTTTATCTACTGTAACCTAATAAAAAGAACTCAGCACAGATAGTAAACAATACAGTGAATTTGCAGCTGAAGTGAATTTCCAAGAACATAAAAGAGTAGCTGAAGAGCATACTTCAATTCGAATACCAAAGGCATGGTCTTCATAGTAGCCAGGTTCATTGCTGACAATCATGCCTTTCAATAAGGGGGTCATATTTCCATATCTAAAGCTAATACTTTGAGGGCCCTCATGGACATTCAATGCAGCTCCCACACCATGCCCAGTTCCTTAAAATGGAAGGGAAAAGGAAATAATCATTCATCAAGTGAAAAAGATTCACTTCATTGGAGACTTCACAACCACATAATAAGATAGTTGACGCTAAGACATGTACCATGCCGGTAATCAAGTCCAATCTTCCACAGGGAAGAACGAGCAAATGCATCCAGTACAAAACCAGGGGTACCTTCAGGGAAAACTGCCTGATCAAGAGCAATGTGACCCTGCAATTGGACACTATCAGAAAAATCCAAAAATATTGTTCATAAAAGCCAAAATTAGCCATCTTAACTCTTGAGAAGAACAGGATAAAAGTAAAAACCATACTACACATTTTTTTTTTGATAGGTAAAAAAAAAAAAAAACCATACTACACATCCTACAAACAATATATATTATTCACACTAATTATTTACCCAAGCAAGCATTGAGGGACGCTACCCAAAACCAAGATGCATAAAATAACAGATTGCTTTCACATAAGATGCAATAATACTTTGAAATGATAAAAGATTTATATTTCTCTAAGTCCAAAATTCTGTATATATTTCTGTCCCACCATGAGAGAATAGGATGGTATATTGGTAAGAGATGTAATAGTGATAGGCTGTAAAGTAGTATCACTACAGTCAACAACCACAGGAAAACATTTTATAGGGAATATTTGAACTTAAGACCTTGAGCAACCCCACCCTAATTTTTCTAGCACCGGAATGATTTGTATGGGTTTTGAGGGCCTTTGGGCTTCTCTGGGCGTTTGTTTTTGAGGGAATTTGGGTGGGTCTGTTGGGGTTCTTTTGTGGGTGAGCTTCGGTTTCTTCTCTTTCTTTTCTTTTTCTAGTTAGGTATTTTCACTTGTATACTTCTAGTGTACGTAGGGGTGCCTTACGCTTTTTATAAAACTTGATTATTACTGATCAATTTTTTTTTTTTCTAGCACCTGAATCAAGACAGCAAGCAACCTTAAAGAAAAATCATTTTTTCTCTTTATTATATAATTCTTGACCAAATCAATTTAAGTAAATTACTTTACGCAACCATGAGGCCCTCCATCTACAAAATTCAGTGGAAGTCTATAGAATTTTTAAAAAGAAAAAAAAAAAAAAAATTTCAGCTACCTGTAAAACTCGAGTGAAGCATTCTTTTTGTCGTGCAGTAGGTTCACCAAAATGTACTGTCCTGGTTACATCAGTAGTACCATCAACATATTGAGCTCCACTATCCAATAGAAAGAGTTTCTTTGCATCCACAACAGTGCAACTTTCAGTTTCTGGCTTGTAGTGTATTATAGCCCCATTTGCACCAGAAGCTGGAAAAACACCCTAACTGTGAGCAGTGAGGTTTAATAACAGATAGAAACATCTGTGCATACTATTAGTTACAATTTGCAAAGACACAGACACAATATCCTTTTAATAAGCACCAAATGCAACAAAACCACAAGCTTGTAAAAATAAAACAAAAATCATGGGCAAGCATGTTACAAAGATGAATACTCTCCAAATCCTTAACCGATTTGTTGGGGGGGGGGGGGGAGGAGAGAGAGAGAGAAACAGTACAGAAGTTTAGAAGTATAGAGTAAGTTTCTGCAGTGAATTGAGAAACGTTAGTCAAAATTACAGAAGTTGATATGCCACTTAGAAGCCGAACTTGATCTAAAATCTTCATAATTAAAAAACTTATAATGAAAATTAGGTAATTCGATATACCGCTTATAGTATCAAAGCTTGTATCAATGAAACCAGCCTGCTTTGAACGAAATTCAAGAAGTTTGTCTGCAACTTCCACCTCTGTTAGTTTCACATCTTTATGAATTTCATCTTCCAGCCAGACCCAAAACTGTGCTAGAGCAGCAGCATCCCTGCATAGAAGATATCACAGTCACATCTTCCCCAAAGTTCTAAATGAAATTCATTTTTGTAAGTGACCATACAGATTCAAGCTTTCCGTACAAACCATACAGATTCAAGCTTTCCGTACAAAACAAAAATAAGTTTGACAACCCCCCCCCAAAAAAAAGAGCACCTTCATGCATGCCTATGGAGACTGACTATTATCCTGCTCTTGCTTACAATTTCTTTTTCAAAAGTTTCTCCCAGTACTGCGAGAAAATATTATTTTCATCAGAATTCCACAAATAATCTATTCAAAAAATGTCACATAAGAGATACTTAAGGCCATTTTAGTAAAAGGTACTATATCTGATGGACTAATGGAATAGTTTAGTTTTTTTTTTTTTTTTTCATTAGTATAGTTAATCATGCATCAATAATTTTCATTCTAATTTCAGCTTTTAATTCCCCTCTTCTCTTATACATATAAAGCGATATGATCATTGACCCATATCACAAACATGGGAGTGAAAATCTGCCCATATGCAGGAAAGAACAGGCAGCACACGGGAAGAAAAATAATTAGCAATTCTAATGAAAAAAAAAAAAAACTGAAGAAAAAAAAAAAGAAGAAAGAAAATAATTTGGAATAATCTTTAGTTAAGAGAAAATTCCTTGAAATAATAGAGGATATACTCAATTGGATTAATGAATGAAGTAATCTGCATTCAGGAACTAAATTCCGTTAAAGCTCCTTCCAATGAATAATTTGTGGCACTCTAAAAAAGAACAAATGAGCTATCAATGAAAGTCCATTTTAAAATGACAAAAACAATTATTTCCTTCATATTATTTCTTTAAGTTTCAAAACTTAACTAAAACCATGGGGTAAACGACAAACATACCAACCTTAAAGCTACATTCTAAATCATTCTATTGTCTGCATAAATGATTCAAGGTTATCATTAAGGCATTGAAATCAAATAATAAAATGCAAAACAGCCACATTAAATTATCAAGAGAGATAGCCGGTCACACAGGGTGCAATTAATTACCTTAAATGAGAATTCTGCATCCCTTCTAGCTCTGCATGATTTTTCACAGCCTTTGCGATAGAGATAGGGGATGGTTTATACACTCCAGCGGGTCCACCAGACTGACCGTTGGAGCTGTCATGCATCTTCATACCTTTGGTTTTATTCCTGAGGCTCCCCATATATCTGTCACAGGCAGACTTATAGGTGTTCACAATGGCTGCATTAACAGATGATGTATCCAGCCAAAGGTGAGTCCCCTGCGCTGCCAAACTGAAAAAGGAAATTAGTAATTTTTCAGATTCACTGCTTATGAAATGAGTTTCCCCCAGTATGCATGTAACAGCATGCCTAAGGCACCCTAGGATCCAATATGTTGGTACCTATCTCAGACAAAGATAAAAGTCTGCATGTACAGCATTATACACGTGAATAAACTGACCATGGTTCACCTTATTTTCACAGCCTATGAGTCTAAACCTCCTACAGTGTAATAGATTGATACCAAAGCCAGTTCACCATTTAAAAGGGGTCGTACATTCTTGTGCATGTTTGATATGGCCCCATATGAGCATATTGATAGTAGCAATTTGTACTTGTGCAACATGTACGGCTTCTCTAAAAACAAAACTAGAAAGAATAAATTTTAGAAAGATAGCGTAGAAACATTCACATATACTGCATGAAACACTACACCTATGCACAACAGGGTGCAAGCGCGTGTGTGCACACGTGTATATAGAGAAAGAGAGAGGGACAAAGAAACAGAACTCCCAAACCTACTTTTCTATTTCAGAAAGGATAGAATCATATGGCCTCAACTCTACGCCTGCATTCTTCAAGTGATTCATCACCTCTGGTGTGACTTTAGTATTGTCTATAAATAATTTTGCCCCATCAATCTCCACAATTAAGTATGCATACATAACAGGTGAATGTGGAGCATCACTTCCTCTCTGCAAAATAAAAATCGAAAGTATCAATTAAAGGATCAAGAGATATATGCAGGAGTAATACGTGGATAACTAATTAGGACTTACAAGTTCAGCTCTCTTTGGGGCAGGGCAACCTGGACAGGAATTTGCTACAAACTGGATTGTAGCAAATTCATACAAACTCATCTAATAAAGTGCCACGTGTCTTATAACTATTAAAAAAACATGTGAGAAACACATGTTAAGGGACACATGTCACTTTATTAGATGAGTTTGTATGAATTAGCTACAATTTTTGTCCGGGCAACCCAACCCCCCTTCCCCCCAACAAAAAAAAATGGGAAAAAAAAAATACAAAACTAGTCCCTATAGTTGCACCGATTTGCAATAAGTTACTTAGGGATTAAAAAATGACTTGAATTCCCCATGGTAAGCATAAGTGACAAATAACTTCCCACATTAACTTGCTTGTCAATGTGCCACGTCATCCCCAATTAAAATTAGACATGTGTCTCCTATATATATAAATCTAAAACAAAAAACAAGGGGATCAACCACCCTTAGGCCGGCCAAAGGGAGTAGCCGAACCACCCAATATTCGCCTACAGGAGGTGGCCAAACTACCCTCTTGGCCTTGGGGGTGGTTCATCCACCCCCTCTGGCCGGCATGGGGTGGTTGACCCTCCTATTTTTTCTGTTTTTTAATATTTATATTTTTTTTCTCATTCTTTTTCTATATATTTACTTTATATTTTTCTATTTTCTATAATAGGAGACATCTCTAATTTTGATTGGGGATGATGTGGCACATTAACATTTTCCATCACAATTTCAAACGGCAAGTCCATGTGGGGAGTTATTTGCCACTTATGCTTACCACATGAAACTTTAAGTTATTTTTAAACTCTAGGGAGCTTATTGCAAATCGGTGCAACTACAGGAACTAATTTTGTGTTTTCCCAAAAAAAAAAAAAAAAGCTCTATAGGAAGTCCCCCGTACAAGAACAAATCAGCAAAAATTCCAACACATTTTGAGAAACATGGTCTACATGCATCATCTTCACTTTGAAGAAGCTGTTCAGAAATATTACCAAGTTCAACAGCCAAGCCACTTCATCGAGCATTGATATTACAATTGCAGATGAACCAGCGTCAACAAGATCAGATGTCAGGGAAGAAATCTTTGATGCTACATCTAAACCAGCATATTTTAGGTCGTGTACTCTAACTGGTTTTTTTGGAGGTTTAGTCCTTGATTCTCCCCAAGTTTCATCCACTAGATTTAAATCATATAAGTAAACCAGCTCATGATTCTTCTTTGCAATGGCCTCCTTCAGTTCCTCTGCAGCATCGGAAGAAAAAAGAAACTGCTCCCTTCACAATACCAAAGACACTGTGTCATCAGAGCCAGGCAAGTTCAAAGAAAGCTATAGTGAGCACAAATGAGTTGAAAAAGACATATACATGAGTTGGGTGGGGAGGTGGAATCATGGGAAGAAAACAAAAAACAATGAAACAAACTAAAAACAAGCAAAGTACATATTAACAGAAAGTGCAAGTTACCAAGTAAGTCAGAATGTGAATCAGATTATTAAAAGATAATTTTCTATACTTTATGAAATATCTAAATCATGACAAAACTGAAATGTTCAGCATATGCTCCATGTTTACAAATGGAAAATATGGGAGAAATCTGAATTTTTAAATGAAAAGAACACATGAGAATTCAAAATCAGAAAAAATGATAAAACGGATTGCACAGTACAGAAAAACAAGAACAAGAAGATTAGTGCAGGCATCTTAAGCAGCAGAGTATTGCTCACAGGATCAATGCCAACCCTACCACCAGGAGCCAAAACTTCATTAAGCCATTCACTAGAGGTAGGAACTCCAAGATTACCAGCCCGCATGAGAATCCAACTAGAACTCAGCTGCTTCTCAGCCTAATCATTATAGAGAGAAAAAAAGTATTAATAACAACTATATAGCTAGAATGGTAGATATCAAAACATAAATTTCGTTTCCTAATAATGCCATAATGATTTGGCCCGACCAACGAGAAAATAAGAGGAAAAAAAAGGGTTTTGACTTTGCATATAGGACAGAGCTAAAGCTGAAGAGTTGGAATAGGCAAAGAGTATCCTTCTTTCAAACCTGGAGAAAGTAACGTCCGTCTGTCCACAGAGCTGCTTTATCCTTTGTGACAACTGCAGTACCAGCGCTACCAGTAAAGCCTGATATATAGGCCCTCCTCATATAACATTCAGCTATGAACTCACTCTGCAAGCCAAAATGAAGACAATTAAAAAATGCCGGAGGCAACATTTAATGCAGAAATTTTATTAATCCCTAGTCACATATCAAAGAAACATAATCCCTATAATTCCTAATAATGTTTGGTGCCAAAACAGTATAGAGGAAAGAATGCTGAAACAGTTCTAAATTTTGGCTAAGGAAAGAAACTTTTGTATAAAAACCCAGCTGAATCCCAACTAAGACACCACCATTATACCACCAAAACTTTAATAACTCGATAACTAACCGTATCCACAACAGATGATCAAAACACGTACGACCCAACTTATTCTAAAGCCAGCGCACCATCCCACATATAAAAAAAAAAAAAAAGTTAGAAATGCATCTTCTCCACTGTCACACCACCAAAACAAACTTCAGCCAAAAAGCTCAAAATTCTCAACACAATCACTCAAAAAACCCGTTGAATTTTAAATTCAAACCCACAAATTCAATCAAAACTAACAAAAAAATTAGACCAAAACCCAGGAATTCAGCCTAAACATCCAAAATACAGTTGCATTCTCTCCTCTAAAACACCAGCAGAAACCACCAAAACTTAAACTTCAGGGAAAAAAAAAACACCGAACCAGAAACTCAAATTTTCATCACAGCCACTCAAAACACAAAACCCAATTGAATTCTAAACACAAATACACAATCCCAGCTCACAAAACCCACAAATTCAATGCAAAACTACCCAAAAATTCAACTAAATCCCGAGAATTCAACCTGGTGAGCGTCCTGAGAGGGAATGATATACGCATCGATGTTAACCCCGGGCTTCGAGAAGAGCTCCCTGAGCCTACGGAGCTTCTCGTCCGGTTCTGAACCGGCGCGGTTCCTCTTGATTTCGGAAGAGGGCTTGGCTGTAATGGAACTGCAATTTCGCACAGTGAGGAATGGGGCGTTTGGTGATTTGGTGAAAAGTTTGGGGTGTGTTTTGAATTTGTGAAAAATTGGGAGCGAGACAGAGAGGAAACGGAGGTGGCGAGGGTACGAGTGAGTACACACCAGTGTTGATGTTAGCGAACACATAGTAACCATTTTTGGAGGGAGAAAGTGAGTTTTAGAGAGAGAGAGAGAGAGAGAGGCAACAGGAATCACTGATCGTAGAAGAAGAAGATGGGTCTTCGGAATTGGATGTTCCGAAACGGTGACGTTTTGTCATTGGTGATAAAGGTCTGACGAGTCGACGAATACTTTCTTTTTCGAATTATATAATATTTTTTTCTGTCGTAAAAGAAAGTGAGAAAGAATGTGAAGCACTTTTTAATTTGTTTTCCACTTTTCCCAAAAAGAATATTACAGTCGAAGCTACTTTTGCTTTTACAGGCGACCCTTGCGCTGTAACAAGTGTCAACACAGTCTTGAGAGTTGAGAGGGAGGGTTTTTTTTTTTTTGTTCTCGTTTTAATGGGGTAGCCTGAAATCTGCGTACGAGCTGGGATTCATTTGGGTAATTTGTGGCATCGAACAAGTCTCGGCCACTGCCAGCAGCTCAAGACCACTGTATCACCAGCCTCGTCCAATCGGCAACGGCCACGACTGCCAGCTAATCCTGGTAATTGCTATCAAACCTCCAAAACCCCATCAATGGCGATCATAACCGAAGAGGAAGACCAGCCTCAATCTCCCAAGCAATCGCACTCCAAAATTCGACCACCCAAAGCCGACGAACCCATTTCACAACCCACCTCCAAATCCCCATCTCCAAACCCCTTTACTTTCTGGTTCTACTTCACCCTCTTAGTCGCCCTCATCACATTCCTCTACATTTCCGTCTCTTATCTTGCCCCTCATCAAGACCCCAAGTCTTGGTTTTTGAGCCTACCCAATAATCTTCGCCAGCACTACTCGAAGGGCCGCATTGTCAAGGTCCAAACGAGCCCCAACCAAGCACCCATTGAGGTTTTCACTATAGAACACGGTCCAGTGGTGTCTGAAAATGTTGTATTAGTTCATGGTCTGGGTCTTAGTTCTTACTCTTTTCGTGAAGTTATTAGAGGTTTAGGTTCAAAAGGGGTTCATGTGGTTGCTATTGATTTACCAGGAAATGGGTTTTCTGATAAGTCGGTGGAACAGGTCGTTGAGGGAGGGAATGGGGTGTTAGGGGGGCTTTTGGATGTGTATGATGAAATTCAAGAAAAGGGTTTGTTTTGGGCGTTTGATAAGGTGATTGAGACCGGGCAGATTCCTTATGAGGAAATTGGGAACCGGGTTTCGAAGAGGAAGGTTGTTAGACCAATTGAATTGGGTCCTGAGGAGATTGGGAGGGTGTTGGGGCAAGTGGTGGAGACAATGGGATTGGCTCCTGTGCATTTGGTGTTGCACGATTGGGGTTTGGGGTTCGGCGCGAATTGGATTTTGGAGAATCCGGGGCTAGTGAGGAGTGTGACGCTTATTGATACTGATTCTAGAGGGTTTGGGGCATTGCCTTTGTGGGTTTTGGAAATTCCGGTGGTTAGTGAGGTTGTGTTGGGGGTTTCGTTTTTGTATAGAAGGTTGATTAACTTGTGTTGTTCAAGGGGGATTGGTGTTTTGGATGCCGAGACACATAGGGTGCTTTTGAGGGGGAGGGATGGCAGGAGAGCGGTTGTGGGTATGGGAAGGAAGATGAATCACAGCTTTGATATAGCTGAGTGGGGTGGTTCGGATGGGTTAAAAGATACGCCAATGCAAGTGCTCTGGTCTGGTGGTTGGTCCAAAGAATGGAGTGAAGAGGGACGCCGTGTAGCGGATGCACTTCCTCAGGCAGCTCTTGTCATTCATTCTGGTGGGCGGTGGCCTCAG
Source organism: Corylus avellana (assembly GCF_901000735.1). NCBI lineage: Eukaryota > Viridiplantae > Streptophyta > Magnoliopsida > Fagales > Betulaceae > Corylus > Corylus avellana. The sequence continues at coordinate 5,534,129 of NC_081542.1, read as the reverse complement.
GTAACGATTCTGCATCTCTAGGGACTCTATTGCGTGTGTGTGTGTTTCTTTTTCTTTTTCCTTTTCTATTTATGTATGTCATGAGACCATTAGTTTCAAATGTAGCTTGCACTTGGTTGGGTTTCACAGGACTTTTTTCAAATAATAATTGGTGGAATGCTTTGACACTAGTTTAGCAATTTAAAGTTGTTCCCCCCAAGAACACCAAAAGAGGCCTTGTCTGGCACATCAAATGGAGCTTTGTGACTCTATATGATTGCAAGCTAGTGTTATCCAACTTTATATGGTTACCATATGAACTTTTCTATGTGGTTGGGTTTGTTCGCTAAATGGTAGAGGCGGTCTCTAAAGCTGGCCCTGACTGACAATCAGAACAACCAGACTTTTTTTTTTTTTTGTTGTTGATAAATACAAAAATGTTAGCCGGTGGCTTATTTTAGGTGTTGTGCCTAACTGATTACATTTTTCTAAAAAAAATTAGAGTAGAAATGTAAAGTCAAGGTATTTCAGAAGAAACTACTAAATCAAGGTACAAGCTGCAAAGATGATGGGCTCCATCTCAACTTTTCAATGACATGGCCTACTAAAACTCAAATTCCATTCCTAGAAATAATTTTCCATTGGACTAAGTTATAGAGTTGTTTCATTGCGACAAAACAGATACTCCGTATGCTCCTGTACTTTTTCTGCTCTTCAACCCCACAACCTCCCTTGCAACACCCCTTCCCGTAGGAAGACAATATTTTGCATCACTCGAATAAGAAACATAAGCATATAAGAATTCCATAAACTGAAAAATCAAAGCAAATCAAATGTCTCGTAACAATTAAAACTTAAAGCCATCGTATTACTGTTATTGCAACTCACCCCAGTAAAACTTAAACCTTTAAACCCTTAGTCTTAAGATAGAAAGCGTGCTGTAACAAAAGCAACTAATGTGCTTTATTCACTTATTCAATCCTCTTTTAGGTGAAGGCTTATGTCTCTAGTTTCCTTAGCTTGTAGAACCAT
>NC_081542.1:5531642-5533098 GCF_901000735.1 Corylus avellana | reverse complement strand
TTTGTTTTTTTTTTTTGGTAATTTAAGTGTATTAGATTACAAAAATCATCCATATAGAATATTTTGCACCTTAAAATACTAAAGAACATTAACAAACATAACAGATTAATGTCAACCTTACAACTAAAACTAACAAAATCAACTAAAATGCTAAAGAACATTAAACAAACATAACAAATTAATCCCAACATTACAATCATCCATACAGAATCAACTAAAATGTTAAAGAACATTAAACAAATATAACATATTAATCTCCACCTCACAATTCCATACATAAAGAACTAACATAATCAAATTAATGATAACACACACATATATATATATATACGCACATATGCATAAATAATTTTTTTTTTTTTTTTAAAAAAAACAAAGCTATATAATATATTTGTTATTATTGAGTAAATGAGTAATGTTGATTATATATTATTATTTGTTACTTGATAAAAAATATACGAGCCGAGCCTAATAAGCGAGGCGAGCCTTATACGAGCCGAGCTCACGAGCTTAGCCGAGTCGAGCCGAGCTTGCTTCGTTTAATATTCGAGCCAGGATTTGTGTTCACGAAGCGCTTCATTTAATATTCGAGTCGAGCACGAGCCGAGCTTATGCGAGCCGAGCCCGAGCTTGCTCGCGAGACGCTTCGCTCACTTAACAGCCCTAAGAACCATCCATGACATCATCTGTGTTGTTGTAATACATAAAAACAAAGGGTGAGTTGAATACTTGGTAAGTAGATTAAACATACAGTAAAATGAAATTGGAAACAACTTTCATTTCAAAAACATGAAAAAGTACAAGTCAACATTCACACATATCATAAACCTTTCCCTTAATCTCTTGAGTGGCCGACACTCAATTACACTTTGTGTGCAAGGGTTGACGATCACAAGGATCTCGACTCTGCTGTCATGGCTACAATTGGAGCCGTGTCTAGGATATGGACATCACTTGATAGGCTATGGTGCACTCGAGTGAGCCATTACTGGTGGACCATACAAGATGGCTGCCCCTGTCCATTAGTTCCGTACTGTCGCACATCAGCCAAGAAAAACAATTAGAAACCTTTTCATGCATTCATTCAATCACTTCCTTTTTCTTTCCTTTCTTTCTTTTCATTCACTTTTCATCAAACATCGTAACGTATTTATGACATATTCATTACATTGCGGAAGCATGCACATAAAATCATGTTCATTTAACCTGTTTTCAAACACATAATTTTGGATGCATAAAAGGACTACCAAATAAAGGCTAACATTATATCATATACCTTAAAAACAGTTTTAAGAAAAACACTGCATTGACAATTTGAAAAAAAGCAAAGGTACGATCATATCTAATTACCTCTTTCCTTAGCTTCAAGAATTTAACACACTTCACTTAGCAACCTAAGCAAACATTTACGAACAATTATTGGCTGTTAACACTTTCATATATCATTTATTCTTTT
>NC_081542.1:5512359-5531542 GCF_901000735.1 Corylus avellana | reverse complement strand
CGCAAACACTTTTTGTGTTGTACAGATAAATATAAGCTTCACTCGTATAAGCACAGAGATAACAGAGAGGGTCCAAGAATTCAGATTACATTATATTTCCTTCCAATATTTGGTGTTTATTGGATTTAATATTAGAGAACCGAGGCGAGGGTCTGCATGTTCTTCCACGTTGCTCCTACCAATCCCTGTGATACACGTGGATTTAGCACCATTCTTTGGCCACCTGTCAAGAATCAGGCTAATAGGAAACTGACACGTCACGGAGAGCTTTCGTATCCTTTTTTGGTTGCTTTTGGATCCTTGATTACTTTTTTTTTTTTTTTTTTTTGTTATATATGAAATTGTATTGGATTTTGGGTCAACTGGACCAAGGCCCAGTGTGGGCTGGCATTACATGGGCCATCTTACGGGAATTACCCAACTAATTCCTTAGGATTGTGGGTAAGGGTGTAAACGAGCAGAGCTTGGGCGAGCTTGAGCTGTCCAGGCTCGGCTCATTTATTTTTGGGCCAGGCTCGAGCCCGACTTTGCTGCTCGAGCTCTGCTCGATAGGGTTGGAATCCTGTTCGAGCTCGAACTCGTCAATTTTATGTTTAAATGGTGCCCGAAAGCTCGAATCGCTGTTTTTTTTTTTTTTTTGGTAATTTAAGTGTATTAGATTACAAAAATCATCCATACAGAATATTTTGCACCTTAAAATACTAAAGAACATTAACAAACATAACAAATTAATGTCAACCTTACAATTAAAACTAACAAAATCAACTAAAATGCTAAAGAACATTAAACAAACATAACAAATTAATCCCAACATTACAATAATCAACTAACATAATCAATTAAAATTTTAAAAAATAGTTATTAATGATAATATATAAACATATAAGAAATATATATATATATATATATATATTTCTTATATGTTTTTATATTAATATATACATATATTATATATATAATATATATACACACATATACATAAATAACAAAAAAAAAAAAACAAAGGTATATAATATATTTGTTATTATTGAGTAAATGAGTAATGTTGATTATATATTGTTATTTGTTACTTGATAAAAAATATACGAGCCGAGCCTAATAAGCGAGGCGAGCCTTCTACGAGCCGAGCTCACGAGCTTAGTCGAGTCGAGCCGAGCTTGCTTCGTTTAATATTCGAGCCAGGATTTGTGTTCACGAAGCGCTTCATTTAATATTCGAGTCGAGCACGAGCCGAGCTTATGCGAGCCGAGCCCGAGCTTGCTCGCGAGACGCTTCGCTCACTTAACAGCCCTAAGAACCATCCATGACATCATCTGTGTTGTTGTAATACATAAAAACAAAGGGTGAGTTGAATACTTGGTAAGTAGATTAAACATACAGTAAAATGAAATTGGAAACAACTTTCATTTCAAAAACATGAAAAAGTACAAGTCAACATTCACACATATCATAAACCTTTCCCTTAATCTCTTGAGTGGCCGACACTCAATTACACTTTGTGTGCAAGGGTTGACGATCACAAGGATCTCGACTCTGCTGTCATGGCTACAATTGGAGCCGTGTCTAGGATATGGACATCACTTGATAGGCTATGGTGCACTCGAGTGAGCCATTACTGGTGGACCATACAAGATGGCTGCCCCTGTCCATTAGTTCCGTACTGTCGCACATCAGCCAAGAAAAACAATTAGAAACCTTTTCATGCATTCATTCAATCACTTCCTTTTTCTTTCCTTTCTTTCTTTTCATTCACTTTTCATCAAACATCGTAACGTATTTATGACATATTCATTACATTGCGGAAGCATGCACATAAAATCATGTTCATTTAACCTGTTTTCAAACACATAATTTTGGATGCATAAAAGGACTACCAAATAAAGGCTAACATTATATCATATACCTTAAAAACAGTTTTAAGAAAAACACTGCATTGACAATTTGAAAAAAAGCAAAGGTACGATCATATCTAATTACCTCTTTCCTTAGCTTCAAGAATTTAACACACTTCACTTAGCAACCTAAGCAAACATTTACGAACAATTATTGGCTGTTAACACTTTCATATATCATTTATTCTTTTCCATTTTTTGATCCTCCTAAACATTGCTCCCACACTAAGTGGCAAATCTGATTTTTCTTCTTTAAGACACTTATTTTCATATTTCAAGTTCGATGCTTTTCTTGAATGTTCACACTATGCACGTATGTTCAATTTACTACACATGGATCATGCAACATGAGCTTATTCCCTTGCTCTTCAGGGTGTAGGTCCCAACATCACTTACATCTAGTCTTTTTTAAGTCACCTCAAGTTCTCTTAAACAGGTCTAGTCTCGGGCCAAAAAGATAGGCTTTAAGTCCTCAAGGTTCAACTAATGTGTTTGTGTGTGTGCATGCCGTAATTCCAGCAACATGTCAGCGAATATTACTCTGCTGTAAGCCCTACATGTGTCCAATGATGCATGGTTTGGACCATTGGAAAGCCAACTCAAAGATGGTTTATTCTATGGGCACTCTGTTGCAAAACATCTTTTCGGAACTACAACCACCTTTCTTGGTGATTGCAGTGCTGCAGAATTTTCTGCAGAAACCAAATTTTGCTATTTGGCCTCCACAATGGAACACAACACACTCCACTAGTCATTCATGTTATGATTATGTCAAACGTTTAGGAAATCATGTAATCATGTTGTTTAAACCATATATATGTCTTCTAAGAGAAGAAATCAAATCCAACGGGTTTTCCTTAGTTCTGGCAGCATGCATAGGAAACTCAAACATCAAACTTTAATGCCATTACTCTACTTTAGTAGGTTCCTGTTATGGTTCTTATGATACCATATCTAAATAGCAATTACAAGGCTTATTAGAACCCACCCCTAAGCAAAATTCAGCCGTGAATTTAGGATAAACCAAGAAACCGGATCTATTCTTCTTTAGGCAGCAACAGTTCTCTGTGCAAGAACACAGTTTTGCAAGATTTAGGACATAAGAATTAAGTAAAACAGAAAAGGGAAGTTTTTCTCAAATTTATTGAAAAGGAATTCTCACCCCCCAAGTGCTTTTTCTTTTTGGGGGGGGTGGGTTCTCAAAAAAATTATTTCAATAATCTTCGACAACTTAGACAGATGCATGAGCTTGGAAAGAAGCCATGCATTACCTTGGATATAGCTAGCTGCCAGCTCATGACAACTTTGTATTTTTTCTGGAAGTGATTCACATAGAGGCTGCTTGGCTGTTTAGGTCATGGATACCTGAGAATGCCAATCATAGTTAATGATTTGTGATTTAGGCTCATCACTGGAAAGATAAAGTATGATTTGAAATCTGCTGAAATAAAGCTTATTCTGTGATGATCATTTAAAAAATGTTGATAAGTACTGAATGTTGAAATTTTTAATAAGTTAATTGTTGCCTGTGGTTTCTTATAAGGTGGTTTGTGAATCAGAAATTGAAACTCAAGTAATGCTGTTGCTCACCGTAGTAACTTAAGAAATGGGCTGGGTCGTGTTCCTGCTGTCTTTATCTTTTTCTATTATCTGATTTAGCAGCATATTTTCTACTCTTGGGATTCTATAATTTTTTGGAGTATTTTCATTGTCTGTGATTGAATTGGGAGTTGTGTGTAACCTGTAGAGTGAAGATTATGGCATATGGTTTGCTGCAGTACTCACTTTCAATGTCTTGCTATTATTATTGTAATGTTTCTGTTGCCATTTGAAATCCCAGTAAGCTCTTTGTTTTGATGATCTTTAGGAGGATGCAGCTGATGAGCTGGCTGAAAGTATTGTTCAGTTTGTGTCCTCATTACCCAATTCAGTCAGAAAAGTTGAGGAAGAGGTTATCCCAGAGCATATTCAGAAGATGTTGGATGAAGCAAAAAGCAGTGATCATCAAAATCACCATCATCATGGTCATGATGGCCATGACCACCACCATGATAGTCATGCTCATGCTCATGGTGCCGGTTACATGGATGCTTACGGGCTTGGTCATGCATGGTGAAGTTGACGCCTTTCCGTCTTTACAACTTCAGGCAGTGATTGCGCCAGAGCTAGATGTTAGATCTTGGTCATGGGATTTTCCTTATAATGCCATTGATACTTGGTATTGCTTATGTTTTGTTGTGCAAGAAACCTCCACTGAAGGAGCTTGAACTCTTGTAGATTGTTTTGAACTTTTGAAGCTGTAAAGTTGTACTCTGTATGTTAAGGCGAGCTGAATTTAACTAGACCACTCATTTTCTTTATGTCACTCTCTTTTTTACCGAGCGTAATAGAATTTTATGAAGAAAAACAACGATCGTATACAGGAATACTCTTTGAAGAATTTCAACTAACCAGTTGAGAGGCTCTTCTAATCTATTCTTGAAATTATGAAATTTTGAATGTCTCATTATATTCGATTATTTAATAGCTATCATATCATACATCCGATTATTTATTATTATTTTTATATCATTTAACACTTCTTTCAAATGGTCATATTTTTTCAAACAATTATTTCTCTCATAGTCATATTTTTCAAACTAGGGGTGCAAAGGCGGGCGGTTAAAAACCGCCCGCTAACCGCTATAACCGCCAACCGCCTAACCGCCTAACCGTTTAACCGCATTAAACGCTAACCGCCTAACCGCCATAACCGCCTAGCGGTTAGCGGTTAGCGGTTATTGGGTCTACTAACCGTAACCGCTAACCGCTAACCGCCTTTTTATATAATATATTTTTATAATTATACATATAACATAATCACTTGATCATTAAATCACAATTTTTTTTAAAAATAATTAAATCACAATTTGAGTATTAATATATTATCACTATAATTTATATGATTATATCATATAATCACTTGATCATTAAATCACAATTTTTTAAAAAAAATAATTAAATCACAATTTGAGTATTAATATATTATCACTATAATTTATATGATTATATCACATGAGATTGATTATTAAATCATTTGATTATATAATAACAAATTATACATATATAATATGACATAACTCATAAGTATACTAATTCATACTAATACAACAATTAAATATCTAGAGACTTATTTCCAATGTATGTTATAAACCTATAAGTCTATATAAGTCTACATATGTATATGAATAATATAAATGTATAATATCAATAGTTAATCATATGATTCAATGACAATTCAAATACTTTATTCAAGACTTCAAGTGAATCATATTATTAATGTACAATGATGATATGATTCGTATAATATCAAATTAAGTAATTGACATTGGATTAAACAATGACCAATGTGTTACTTATAAACATAATTTAAGTATTAATGTATTATCATTATAATTTTAGTAATTTATATATTATCACTATAATTGATATGATTATATCACATGATGACTTGATCATTAAATCATATGATTATATAATAATAAATAATACATATATAATATGACATAACTCATAAGTCATAAGTCTACAAGTTAATCATATGATTCATGTACAATGATAATCACAATTGATTCAATTGAATTAAACAATATGTTACTTATAACTACAAGTCTACAATTTAATTAAAGCATTATTAGATACTTTAGGAATTTAGGATTTAGGAGTTTGAACATTACCATTTACCATTAGATATTAAGTTCAATTCAAAGAAAAAAGATTATAAGTAAATATGATAAGAATTTAAATAATTAATCATATGAATCATATGATATAATTTAATGAGACTATATGATTATATAATATCAAATTAAGTAATTGACATTAGATTCAACAATGTGTTACTTATAATCACAATTGAAGTATTAATGTATTTTTTGAACATTTTTTAGAAAAAGAAATTTAACCATTTTTTGAAAGAAAAAAAAAAAAGAAAATTAACAATTTTGAACAATTTTGAATTTTTTATATATATATATATATATATGCTTATAGTTATATTATATGCATATTGAATAATATAAATGTATAAGATAAATATTTAACTATATGATCCAATTACAATTCCAATACTTAATCAATTATTCATGTACAATGACAATGACAATGTGATTCATATAATATCAAATTAAGTAATTGACATTGGATTAAACAATGTGTTACTTATAACTACAATTGAAGTATTTTTGTTTGTTTGTAAGTTTATAAGATCAACACTTAATCATATGATCCAATGACAATTCAAATATTTATAGCAATTGGGCCCAAGAAGATATTAAAAATACAAGAAAAAAAAATGAGGGTAAAAAAAAGCCCAAAAAAATAAGCCAAAAAAAAGAGCCCAATTTTAAAAAAGCGGTTAGCGGGCGGTTATCTATTTCACTAACCGCTAACCGGCCACTAACCGCTAACCGTTAACCGCTAGGCGGTTAGCGGTTGCGGTTAGTGAAATTTACTAACCGCTAGGGCGGTTACGATTAGCGGTTATTGCCACTAACCGCTAACCGTAACCGCCTTTGCACCCCTATTTCAAACCGTCATTTTACCTAATAGTATATTTTTCAAATGTGCTTTTTTTTATTCTTTCTTTCTTTCTATCTTTTGAGAGAAAAAGAAATGAAAAAAGAGATGGGAAAAATCTTGAAGAAAGAGAGAGAGGGAAAGACAAAAATACATTTTGCATCTTGTTTGCATAATCCAACGGAGAAGGTTTTTTTGGGTGGTTTGATTAATCATTTTAGCTAAAAACACGAAATGACTAAAAAGGGGCTTTATTCTATTCCTAATCCAACGTACGGGAACTCTAATATCCAATCTTGTCCAACAACCAGTCCAACCTGAGAAATTAAAAAAAAAAAAAAAAAAAAAAAATACTCGCAACTCGCAAGGTCGTCCACCAAAATGCGAGGATCTCCTCCAAATTCCAATCTCTCACCAAATCCTCCAAATCTGTAGCGACGGTGGTGATCTGATCTCCCCGATGGACTCCCAGTCATGGGCGCTCACGTGCCGTGACACCCTCCGCCTCATCCTCCAGAAGCTTTCCGTCCCCGATGTCGCTCGGGCGACTTGCGTGTGCCGACTCTGGAACTCCGTCGCCTCCGACCATGAGCTCGTCGCCATTTCCTTCAAGGCGCCTTGGAAGCTGAAGCACGTCGTCGGAAAGCCGGTCTCTGGGAGCTTCTGGAGGGACAGCGGGATCGGCAAGTTCGCCATTTCGCATCACCTTGTGAGGGGGGACAGCCTTGCTAGTCTCGCTGTCAAGTACTCTGTTCAGGTATGGATTTGACTACTGTTTTGTTGCCGAGAAAAGACAACAAAATTAACCTTTTCTTTTATTTTCTGTTGTGTTGTCTCTCTAGTGTCCTAGTTATGGTGGTTAAATATGATTATGCTTCAAAATTGTCAGCAAGTAAATAATAAGGAGAAAAAAAAATGTTTACACGCTTTGTTTGGTTTCTGAGAAAATTGAGGAAACACAAAGAAATTATAGAATTGTATTGCTGTCTCCTTTTCATGGTGTCCTCTCGAGAGACAATGTTTCAAGTAAGCGAAATTATCTGGTAGAGTGTATTTTTTCTGTTTGTTTGTAAAGCCCCAAAATGAAGAGAAATTCAAGTTCCAAAGTCGAATATTTGGTCTGAGCATTCTGGAATGTCATGTGATAGATTATTATGAGTGCAAGTTTTATCAGGATTGTGATTGTTTCGTTGGCATTATAGGCACTAGGTGCTGTAAAGCCATGTGATCACCATGTTCATATACAAGTTTCCCACTTTCTTTTCCTGTTGTTTAATTGCTGAAAGGGCTTGTTGTTTCTGTTTGGGTGTTGGAAAGCAAAGTAGGAGCTCCAAAACGTGGGAGAAAGACAGGAAAAATAGGTGGAGAGAGACGAGAAAGAAGCTTGTATCTGCTTAGCATTGAATGGCATGTTGTGATGTCAGTATTTTCCATGAGGAAATTCAAAAAGTCATTCGATATGTTTCAATACGCTGCGCTGGTGATTCGCAATCTGCAAATTGATTCATCTAAAATAATTATGACATGCTTGCAAGTAGGAAATTTTAGTTTTTAGTTGGTGATTGCTAGTCTCTTGCGAGACATCGCTCCCTCTGCATGAGGTTTTAGCTTTCAACTCATAAATCTACCATGTAGTGGTTCTTGTTTATGTAGTTTGCACGCCTGTGTTGTCACCATCATAAGAGGCTAGAAGAAGATGGTGGGCAGGGGGAAGCATTCACCAGTTGTTTGATGGAGAAATGGTTGAAAACATGATGAGTCGAATTATGGATATATGTAATCATTTTTATTGAAAGATTGGTGTCAAAGCTTTGCACTAGACTAGCTGTTGCCACATGAGCATTTCCATATGAGATAACATTTCGTGGACAAATACCAATTGTAGAACTAGTTGCTGACTTGGACAGACTGCCCAGACACATGTTCATCTATTCCAACTCTTTGATCCTTTCCCTTTGTGGAAACTTGTTCTTCTGGCTATTCACTTAGGATTGTAAAACTTTTTTGTAACCCTTTTGTCTGTAAAGCATATACAAGTTAGTTTTCTCTTCAAAGTTTATTGACGTTCTTGTTTTTGTTAGCAGGTTATGGAGATAAAACGATTGAACAACATGATGAGTGACCATGGCATATACTCAAGGGAGAGGTTGTTAATCCCTATAAGCAATCCTGACATTCTTGTAGATGGGACATGCTACATTGAGCTAGATAGCTATGCAAAAAGGGAAGTGGCAGTCTTGTATCTTGAAGGTGGTCCTGATAGAAAGTCCAGCCATTTGCTGAAGAAGATGACTTCTGAAGAAGGGAAGAGGAAGATTGTTGACTCGTTGAAGAGAAGCATGCAAGTTGATGATGGGACTGCCCAATATTACTTGTCTATTTCAAATGGTGATCCTCGGGCTGCTCTCTCTGAATTTTCCGAGGACCTTAGGTGGGAGAGGCAGGAGGGCTTGGCCTAGTTTCTCAAATAAGGACTTGGAAGTACATAATAAACAGTGAAGATTGGCCCAAGACATGATGAATATTGCTCTTCTTAAACTTGTTTATGTTCTTTATCTTTTCGTTAGAAAGAGTTTACTACTTTGAATCTGTCCTCTTCAAAGCACAGGGGAATCGAGTTTTCTTCATTTTGTCATGGATACTCTTTCGATGATGTAATCAACTGCAATTGCAGGAAGTGCGTGGTTCAATTGTGACAAGTTAATGAGTGTTGTAAATTAAATATAAACTGGGAATTGTGATCATCTATGAGAATGAAAAGTTAATGTCTAAATTGCATCTAAAGTTCAGCCTCACCTGGATGAACCAATTATGAGTCATAAAATTTTGACTAAGTTTGATTAATTATAAAATTGATAATTTTGTTTTTTTGGGTTAGGAAATGTTTCATCGAAATTCATTCAAACCATTTGGGTTAACTAAACATAAGTAACAAAATATGAGATTTTGTCTTATAATGATACTTGTTTTGTGTATGATTCTGCCTACTGAATGTGTAGACTAGTGATTGTATTTATAATTGTATAAGTGGATGTACATGTGTAGACTAGTGATTGCATAAATTACAGATGACTTAAGCTATGAAATAGATCAATGGTATCAGATTTAGCGGTCATGAGTTCGAATTCTAACTCTATTAATTCGCCCTCATTTAAATTAAATATTCTACGTGTTTGGTCTCAGTGTCTCACATATTAAAAGAAAGTTTGAATTCACACGTAAAGAAGATTGTTAAAGTATTGATTAAATGATCAAATTTATTTATTTCTATAAAGTTTAAGCTTTTAAGAAAAACGGTAATTTAACGAGGCTTGATGTTATTAACTCCCTTTGTTTTTTAAATTGCAAATCTAGAGAAAATTGGGGAAATGAGAGAAAATTATTTGTATTTCACTTTCTTAGCTTATTTTGTCTTGCTTGTCTGTCCCAGTCAGAAAAAAGCCTATTGTTTTCTTTTCTGTTATGTCGTTGAATAATTGAGGAAAATGTATCAATATTTTGGAAATCAAAAGCTTAAATAAGTTTGTTCTTCCCTTACGGTTGCAATTCTTTTCCGAGAATCACATTTTGTTTTACAGGAAATAACTTACCATACTCGCCAGCCAACTCATTCGGATGGAAAATTCACAAACATTCTTAACATATTCGCATGTACTCAAGCGAGAGTGCTTTTTTTTTTTTTTTCTGAGAAAGTCATCAAGGGAGGGGTACTTGGTAATTCCTGCAAGATAATAAAATAGGTAACATAAGTTACTAGTCCTTGTGAAAGCTGGGTAGCATCAAGGAAACTGTTTTTTTCCCTCAAATATCTTTTTCTTCTTCTTTTTGGAAGCAACAAGGTATACAATCGTCTTTAATTAACGCAAAGCTTTTCTATGCATTTGGGCTTTCACATTTACTCTTTCCACTTTGATCTTCTCCCTTTTTCTAATTCAACTATAACAATCAAACCCAAACAATAAAATAAAAATGGCAAGAAAAAGAGTTAATTCTTAAATAATGACACCGAAAAGATATTTCTGATTAATAATCAAACAATTTTCCTTGAAGATTTTAAGAGATCAACCAAAAACTACAATAGGCACCAGCTATGAAGACTGAAACACCAATCATGTTAAGCATTGCGGGTATCGGTGAAGATTGAAATTACATTTGACACATTCAAAAGTCCAGTCATTGCATAAATGACCACATTTATTACATGGAGGATGGACACCCTTGCTCTTGTCAACAAAAGTGAGGGGATGTTCGTGCGTGTCAAACATATAAGTCTTCCCAAACTTGGTTAATGGTTTTTCTCCAAGAATGCAATCGGGATGAGCAGGAAATTCGAGATCTCCACAATAGTAGAACCAATATTTTAGATTTCGTGGTTCTTCACAAATATCACAATAATACTCACCATCACAAGCATCTTCACCTTTATAACAAAGTGTGAATGATTGTTCGTGCGGTCTGTATTTTGTGGTACGCGGTAGTGTGGCGCATTTGAAATTTAGAGAAAATACACAATGAGCACAACGAAAGACTATTCCTTTAGAATCACAAGAACTGCATTCTTCAGAATTTGATGCACTGTCGAGAATAAGTTGGTGCTCATGACCTTCATGTTTAAAGATGTCAGGCATCAAACTACACTGGACATCAAGGTCAAACTGGCATTTGTCACAATGGTAGACGAAGCCATTACACTTGCGCTGACAAGCATTGCAACTAAAACACTCACCACTATAAGGTGCCTTGGGAAGGAGAATGAGGGGGTGTCCATGAAGTGGGTGTGACTTTTTTCTAGATAATTCAACACAAGATTTGTGAAGAAAGAATCTGCATGGACTACATGTATAAAACGGAGGGTAGATAGGCCACATACACCCGTCACATTTTTCGTCATTCTCAAGTTGCTCATCAATAAGCTTTAAGTCATGCTCATGATTAAAATGTTTGATTTCCACGGCTATTTCAACTTTGTTCTCTCCCAGTTTGGATTTCTTGACAACATATGGATCTTCAATGGGCTCTGTATCTTTAGATTTATCCCACAGTAGCTCATTTGCACCACAATGAAGATGGGTAACGAAATCACAAGTTGAGCAACAATAAACCATGTAGTTTGTGTTCACCTTCTTAACACAGAGTAGGCAAAGTCGATGGTCAGAATGATTGAGTTGAGGCTGTTGAAGGGAATTGGTGAGGTGAAGAGGGTGGGCGTGACGGATATGTTTGACAAGCAATGGGCAGGAAGAACATTCAAGGTGGACCAAGAATGGGCAGATAGCACATAAGTAAAACATACCTTTGCCTTCTTCCCCACAGGCGTCGCAAGTGAAAGAGAGAGACTTCCGCACGAGGGTCAATGGGTGTTGATGATGAATTTCAGCTTGGACAGTTAGCGGTAGAGAAGCACATTTACTTTGAAGGTTAAAATTACAGTGAGAACAACTGTAAATCAAACCCCGTTGATGCTCCTCTCTATTGCAACCTCCGCACTTGATTTCCGAGAAATACTTACAGATGAGAAGAAGGGGATGTTTGGGGTGCAACGGGTGCTCCAACTCGCGGGGCAGTTCTGCACATGATTTGTGAAGGTTGAACCAGATGCACTCTTTGCGACTGTAGATGCACTCTTTGCAACTGTAATTAGGACCCCACATTTGTTTTCTGCACCCACTGCATATCCTTCCACGACGATCTTTATCTAGCTCTTCATTGAAGATCAACGGATGCTCGTAGTGGAGGAAATGTCGAAGCTCCCTCTCTCTCTCCATTTCCCTCTGTATTTCTGTATTTGGAAGGTTTGTGCTTAATTGTTGGAAAACGATCGAGTGATCCAAATTAATGTTCCGATTAATCCCAGCTGTTTTTGCGCACTTAATTAGTCTCACAGAGTGCAGCCTTCAACCATACTCGATCTACAACAAAACCACACAATCATCTTTTTCAAAACTACTCATCACCAAAAATAACCAAATTAAATGCATCACAATTCAACCTCTAAACAAACAATAAAAGAAATGATACTCAAATCACATAAAAGCAGGCGTCAAGTAATAGTAATAGTAATTACTCACAGCTACAACAAATCTGTTTTCGAGCGCTTCAGAAGAAGAAATCTTAAAGCTAGCTCCCAATAACTTCAAACCCACCCCCCCTTCGGATATTTGTAAGATCAAAAATTGTAGCCGAATATTCCGCTGCAAAAACGCAAAATTATGGCGACAAAAGATGGACAAGACGTAACTAACTTTATTCGCCTCTAATTACTGAAGCTCCCATTCATTTGTTTTGTTAATTAAATATGTTTTCTTTACGAAATATAAGTTTTCTATTTAATGCATTGTTAGTAGTTTCATTAAATTTTATTTATTGAAATAGTTAAAAATATACCTTTTTTCTTTATTTCAACTACCCAATTTTTTAAAGCACTCTTATCAATTTTACTATTTTATTTAAATATTTTTTTTTCAAATATATATATATATATATATATATATATATATATATATATTTTATTCATTTGGTGGTGAGTGAATGTTCCACTAAACCAAAATCATTAATTTCCTGAGGCTGCTGGAAGTTGTAGCTGACTCATAATAAAACAACCCGAGAAAGAAGGCTGATGCCGACGAATTGGGAACCGCCAATTGGGTCGTCATTGCATAATTACTACAAAATAAAATAAAAAATTGTACCTAACCTGAGTATTCAAATGCAAAGGCCAAAGTATGGCGACAAAGATGAACAAGACGTATCTAACTTTATTCGCCTAATTGACTCCATTATTTCATTTGCAGGTGCAGGCGTGGGTCGGTTAGTAAATTTACTAAAATATGATTCAATTTATTGGAAAGAGTGAAGCACGCTGGCAAATTTTTATTTTATTTTTTTAATTAAATTTTTTTTTTTTTTTTTTCTGCTTGGCGTTTTGAGCACGCGCGTGCTCTAAATCACGGTTCTATTGGAAATTTGGAAGTCATTGCAATCCCCGCACTCGTAGCTTTCTTTCTTTTTTTTAAAAAAAATTTAAATACATATACTTATTTATAAATGATTGGAATCAATAATTTATTTATATTTTCTTATAAATTTAATAGATTAACTATTTAATTTGTGAGGTCTATCATTAAATTTGTATGAGATCCATAAGTCTATAAATCTAATGGTTGATTTGTAAGATTAGATTAATAAAATATGAAAAAATTATTGACGTGAATAATTTATCTTTTTGTTTTTATATATTTGTTTATTAATTAAATATGTTTTCTTTACAAAATATAATTTTTCTATTTAAAGTATTATTAACAGTCTCACCAAATTTTATTCACTAAAATAGTCAAAAGTATACTTTTGTCTATTTTAACTATCCAACTTTGTAAAGCATTCTCAGCAGTTTACTAAGTTAGACTAAATTTAATGTGCATTTTAAATGTTTATAGACAATTGACACTATTTTAAATGAGTTTAAAGACATTTCCTTCTGACTGGTTTAGAAGAAATTTATGTCTTTTTAACAATCAACTCTTATTATTTCATTTAAATATTGTTTTCAAATATTTCTTTATTCCTTTTCTAACTTTTTCAAAAAATAGCAAGGAAGAGAGAATTTTTTATTTTTATTTTTATTTTTTTTATTATTATTATTTTTTTATTTTTACATTTGGTGAGTGAACAGGTCACCAATTTGTTGGATGCAGGATCTGGAATATTCTTAAGAAGATATTATTTATAAAAGGATTTGTTTTAATTAAGGGCTAACTTCACTGAAAACCCTTAAACTTCCTTTCAATTTGACAAATCCCCATAAATTTCAAAATCTCTTAATTTAGTCTTCTGAACTTTCAATTGCTCTCAATTTAGACCACTCCGTCAGATTTAAAACGTTTAAAGTGAGACAATGATGTTTATACTCCTTACTTTTTTTTGAAAATTCCAAATTTACCCTTACTTCCATTTTTTTTAAAAAAATTCTAGCTAGAAACCCAGTGCGGGTCTGGCCTGAGACCCGAGTGGGTCTCCAATAGACCCACCATGGGTCACGATAGAGGGGTCCAAATTGAGAGTAATTGAAAGTTTAGGGAACTAAATTAAGAGCTTTTGAAGTTTATGAGAGTTTGTCAAATTTGGTGGAAGTTCAGGAGTCTTCAATAAAGTTACCCCTTTAATTAATGTTGCAACAGTCCCCAAGAGATAGCTCAATCCATTGAAACCACGCCTAATAAAGCGGAGGTCACTAATTCGAATCCCCCTCTTGTGCGGACATATAAAAAAAAAAAAAAAAAAAAAAATTAATGTTGCAACACCCACCGTTGTACTGGTGGATGACAATTTTGCTCCATCCCAACAAGCATAACCAACGGACATGCCACTACCATATCCCTCCTTAATTTACTTAGTCAAATAATCATTAGCATCTAAACTGAGAATTGTGAGAAGTTAGTGAGTGTTGTAAATTAAATATAAACTAAGAATTGTGATCATCTGTAGCTTGAGAATAAAAAGTCAATATCTAAACTGCATCTACAATTATGAGTCATGCAATTTTGACTAAATCTGATCAATTATAAAATTGATAATTTTGTTCCGTTTTAAGAAAGGTTTCATCTCAGGAGATTCATTCGAACCATTTGGGTTAACTAAACAAGGTAACAAAATATGAGATTTTGTCTTATAATGATCCAAGTTTTGTGTATGATTCTGTCTCCTGAATGTGTAGAACAGTGATTGTATTTATAATTGTAAATAACATGATCTCCTTTGTAAGTAGATGTACATGATTCAAATTACAGATGACTTTAAGCTTGAATTACAAATGACTTAAATAAGATATCCTATCTGCTATACGCTATCCTTGACTAAGTTGTTGAGCTTGCTGTTATCCTCTTCTAATCCAATATAAGAACAGAGGATGAAGACATCGGAGAAGTGATACGCTTAGCAAAAGCCAATGTATCATTATTGAGTAATTCCTAAACCCTAAACTTTTGTAATCCTCTGTATTTCCTCTGTTTACTTGATATTTTCTGTTGATTTTTGTTAATAAATTTGTGCAGTAGTCTGTGTATGTATCATTATATTTCCGGTTTATTCTAAATGTCTCAAAATGTTTATAGTTATGTAGCGTATTGAAATTGTGCTGAAATTAATTTGAAGACAGAGAAGAAGAAGTAAGAGTTTACACAGCCACATGTATGGATTTTTGAAGGGAAATTGCAAAGAGCTTCGATTTAGATTCGATACTTGATGATTTTAGCACCAAAACTCATTCCCCCTCAATTAACACCACTCAACTAAGGTTCCCAGTCAAACGAAAAACAAAACTTGTTAGCTTCAAGGTTTGTTACCAATTCTCAAATTTAACTATGAAAATCAAACCATAACAATAAAAGAGGTAAGAAAAAGAGTTAATTATTAAATAACAACACTGAAAAAATCAAACAGAAAATGGATAATAGAAGTTTTAAGACAGTTCCTACTTCTATTTGTTCTCATATGGGAACATATTTGATCAAGCAACATGGTGAAGATTGAAATTACATTTCACACATTCAAAAGTCTTGTCATGGCAAGAATCACCACATTTATCACATGGAGGACGGGGGCCCTTGCTTAGAAGCATGCATAGTATTTAATACTCATCCAATATAACTAACTGGATTTATTTTTGTATTTTCACTTTTTGAGGGGACAAAAATATTACTCCAATATAACTAACTGGATATTCTCCATTTAATACTCATCCAATATAACTAACTGGATTTATTTTTGTATTTTCACTTTTTGAAGGGACAAAAATATTACTCCAATATAACTAACTGGATATTCTCCAAATCAAATGAATTAAAGAAGATCCTAATTCCTTCATTCTTTGCTAGTGCGGCGAGCATCCTTCATCGCTTCCAATCTGCTTTGAAACCCCCCAGAGTCTTCCATTTGAAAGGTTTCATACTTGTCGCTTTTCAATTTTGTTCTTTCAATTCACCTATTTATGTGCTTGTTTGTTTGCTCTTTCGCATAATATTTCACTTCTGTGATCAGATAATTTTGTGGGTGATCATGAAACCTATCGTTAGGCTCTATAGAAGTAGAATTTGGTACAAATAGACATTCCATACACTTGACAATTTTGTGGATGTGTTCATGAATCAAGATGTTGGATGATGAGAAAAATCAGACGGATTCCCATTGATATTTTGTTTGACAACATGTGACATCATATCCACCTTCTTCTCACAACATAATGTGTGATTTTTTGTTTGTAATTGTTTGGATTATTTGCTACTCTTGATGGGAAATAATTCCATCTGATGATTCCTACCCACCTCTCTGAGGGCCAGAGGCTTCTTTTTCTTTTCTTTTTTTCATTTTTTTTTCTAATTACGTCTCTGAGGCCTCTTGATTCTTATCTATGATGGATAAAAAAGATTATCCTTGAAAATGCTCTCAATAAGATGAAATTGTGGTTATGTGTGAGAGGGAATATTTCATTTCATTTTATTTTTTTTCTAGTTGAAAACTAAATTCAATTACAATACTTAAATTTGCATTTTCTTTTGTCATGTAGGTAAATTGAGATTAACTCGCTTTGTTTTTGTTTTTGTTTTTTGTTTTTTGTTTTTTACTTCTTTAGAAAATTGGGGAAATGAAAGAATTAAATTGTGCGTATTTCACTTTCTTGGCTTCTTTCGTCTTGCTTGTCTGCCCTTTTGTCCGACTGTTTTTTCGTTTATGTTATGTGATTGAACAATTGAGGAAAAGGGATCAATATCGTGCTAATTAATCAATTTTTCAAGTGCTTAAAATAAGTTTGTTCTTCCCTTATATTGAGGGGATTTTCATGTGTGTCAAACTTATAAGTCTTCTCAAACTTGATATATGGATATTCTCCATTACTATAGAGCTTCAAGCTTGTTGGATAAATTGAAATTAAATGATCACAAACACCTTTTGTTAAATTACCAATTATCTCAAAAGCTTAAGCTTATAAGAAGAGGTAAATTTAATCACTTAATTATTAGTTTAACATTCCCCTTATCGTGTGGGCTCAAACTCCCTTTTAATAAGTAGGGCCCAACACGTGAAATTTTTAATTTAAATGAGAGTGAATTGAAATGGGGAGTGCTCTAACCCCCTCACCTTTTACTGCCCCTTTGCTATAAGAAAATACAAATTTGCTTGTGATGAAAGCGGTGGGTTTATAAACAACTTAATTGAGATCCTTTCTTTGCCTCTACACATTCTTTCCTTCTTTTCTTTTTGTATAACAACATTTATTCTCCTCCTTCATTCCCCCTCTTTTATATATATATATATATATGTATTATGATCCTTTATTTTATTCTCTTTTCTTTATCCTTTTCTTCATTTGTGCACATTCTTTACTTGGGATCGACCTCATATATATTGTCGGCATCATCATAATTTTTTTTTTGATATGTCTACATAAAAGGGGAGAGGGAGATTCGATCTAGTGACCTCCGCTTTATTAGGCGTAATCCCTGTTGATTGAGCTACCTCTTGGGGACCGGCATCACCATAATTAAGAGCCAATTATATTAAGTTTAGCCAATAATATCAACCGACATGATGTTATGGGTTTTTCATTTTTTTTTTCTTTCTAAAATTTGAGTCTCAAGTGATGTGTCACTATTTCACTATTTTATGTATTTATTGACTAAAACAATAGATACATCATTTAAGAACCAAATTTTTGAGGAAAAAATACGAGAAACCTAGCATTTCCCCTAAAATTTTATGAGAGGGGAAGAAAATGAAAAAATTAAATTTTTTGAAGGTAAAAATTAATTTTGGAGAGACCATTTTAATAAAAATACCAAAACTTTAGAAGAAATTTTTAAATTTGTAATTTTTTAAAAAATTTTAAGAGGGCGCACTGCAGGAGCCCCAAGAGTAGGGGTTAAATTCGTTTGTTAATGTTTTTGTCTGGAGGAGATGGGGATATTTCCAAGCCATGTCTTGTTTGCATATATGGGCTTAAGTGCCACTGTTGGCATTATTTTGCATCCTTGGATATAATAAGTGCTTTAATGGGTAGGAGGCCCACTAGCACTTGGGTACCTAACTTATTCGGCCCATAAATTAGCCCCATTCTTCCTCCCATAACCTTTGCCCTTCTATTTCCTTCTTTCTCTCATTTTTTGCTATCTTCTTTTCTCCTCGGGTGTATGGGACAGGGGGGTCCGGGGGGAGGCATATGGCCAGAAGAGGGAGACCGTTAGAAATCTTTTGTTTTTGTTTTTTTTTTTTTCTTATCAGTCTTAATTTGATTGCAGATTTTGGTTTGCTAAAACAAGTTATAGACAGAGTCTAAACAATAAACTCATATGTTATTGAGTGACTACTAACAGGGATGGAGCTCGCTTTTAATTTGGGGAGGGATCGATTAGTAAAAAATACCTTAAATTTTTTTTTTTCTTGTAATTTTGAAGTAGGGGTGTGGGGACGGGTCACCAGTCCCCCCCTAAATCCGTCCCTGATTACTAAGTTATTAAGCTTTATAGACCTTAGCCGAGTAGGCAGATACGAAACTAGAAGTTCAATTTTAAGTGGCCAAGAAGAATCGAGCAAATCATATGAAAAAAGTATGCAGATGAGCAAAGAGTATCACAAAGAGCTTTCAGAAGTACATATTGTAATGGAAGGAATAAGTTCATGTATTACAAAGCTATCCAAACCAAAGTTGTTTCTTTTTATCTTAAAATTGAAGAAAAGGTTGAGCA
>NC_081542.1:5487169-5512259 GCF_901000735.1 Corylus avellana | reverse complement strand
ATCACACTAATAATAATATCGAAGATTTATGCTAATTTTTTATTAACACGTTGATAATCAAAATCAAGATTTTCTTCTTGCTATTTTTTTTTTTAAACTTCTTTCATTTTAACATGTTTCCGATCTACGTTTGGAAGGAGATTTGAATATGTTTATGTTTTGTTTGTAAAAATTTTTTGTTGAATTGTTCATGATTTGAATGTTTTATGAGTTTTTTTTTTTTTTTTGTGATTTAATCAAAATTTAAGGCAGTTTTTGGAAGTGTCTTTTTTACTATTAAGTAAAAGATTGCCAAAATTAATTTAATTGTTATGCAGAAAGAAAAACATAAACTCTTTTGAAACACCAAAAATATAATAATTAAGTATTGAACAATATGTGCAACGATTTATTTCATTGCGTTAAATGTTCAATGAATTGTTTTATTTTGTTTTCATCAAAACAATGATTTTGCTCACTTTGCTCGGTATATTTTTTGGAATGTTCAGAATTATATGAATTTTATTTCTATTGAAATATAATAGGCGTCGTGCTAGCAATATCGGAGATTCATGCTAATTTTCTATTAATGTTTTAATAATCAAAATTTAGGTTTTCTTGCTGTTTTTTATGTTAATATACTTATTTAATTTTAAACTACTCTTATGAATAGAAAGATTTTTACATGTTTTAATTTATATGGTTTGCAAAAATTTCGTGCTCTTAGTACTTAGAGCGTAACGCTTTTGTTTTTTTAAGAGTCTTTACGCTATAGATAAGTTTGTTGATGATGAATGTCAAAATGTTCAAAAAATAAAAAATAAAAAATAAAATACATATACTTCTAAACATTCAAAAAAAATACTGTTTTTTTTTTTTTTTTTAAATACAAAATAAAACAAAATCTTTCACTCAACATTTAATGCAATCAAATAAAACATTTCACATTAGGTTTATTGCTTAATTACCACATATTTGGTGTTTCCAAAAAAAAAAAAAAATGTTGCTATTTCTAGACAACAATCAAATAAAGTTTTGTTTTCTTTTAAACAATACCAGAAGATTATCACTCACAAAAAAAAAAAAAAAAAAAAATCTATAAAATATTCAAATGAATTAAAATACAGGACACTTAATTTTATTTTAATTCATATAAATTAAAAACATGTTAAAAATTTTTTTCCCACAGGTATAATTTAAATACAAAATAAAACCAAATATTTCTCTCAACATTTAATACAACCAAATAAA
Organism: Corylus avellana; assembly: GCF_901000735.1. Taxonomy (NCBI): domain Eukaryota; kingdom Viridiplantae; phylum Streptophyta; class Magnoliopsida; order Fagales; family Betulaceae; genus Corylus; species Corylus avellana. The sequence goes on along the minus strand of NC_081542.1, from coordinate 5,511,029 downwards.
TCCTCTCACATTTAGTTCAATGCATTTTTTGTACAACAATCAAATAAAATTTGGATTTGTTTTGCTTTTAAAAGCAGAAAATTTTCCTTCAAAAAAAAAAAAAAAACAAAAAAAAGGGGCAGAAAAATTACTTCCAAAATATGTTTAGTAAACCATACAATCAAACAAACAAAAAAAATCCCATAAAACATTCAAATGAAAAACAACTCAACCAAAAATTTTCGCGAACAATATAAATTAAAACATGTAAAAATCTTTGTTCTCATAAGAGTAGTTGAAAATTAAATAAGTATATTAACATAAAAACTAGCAAGAAAACCTAAATTTTGATTATCAAAACATTAATAGAAAATTAGCATGAATCTCCGATATTGCTAGCGTGACGCTTATTATATTTCAATATAAATAAAATTCATATAATTCTGAACATTCCAAAAAATATACCGACAAAGTGAGCAAAATCATTGTTTTGATGAATACAAAATAAAACAATTCATTGAACAAAATAAATATGTTTTAAAACCCCTACGTTTTAATTTTCATCACCTTTTTTTTTTTTTCTATCATTTATACATCCACTAATTATTATTACTTTTTTCCTTCCTGCCATTTTTAAAAACGATCCGTGCATTGCACGGGTTTCAAGCTCGTATAAATTATAGATGACTTAAGCTACGAAACAGATCAGTGGTATCAGATTTAGAGGTTATGAGTTCGAATCCTAACTTTGTCAATTTGCCCTCCATTTAAATTAAAATATTCCATGTGTTTGGTCTCAGTGTCTCACATATTAAAATGAAGTTTGAATCCACAAGTAAAGAAAACTGTTAAAGTATTGACTAAATAATCAAATTTATTTATTTCTATAAAGTATAAGCTTTTAAGAAAAACGGTAATTTAACGAGGCTTGATGTTATTAACTCCCTTTGTTTTTTAAATTGTAAATCTAGAGAAAATTGGGGAAATGAAAGAAAATTATTTGTATTTCACTTTCTTAGCTTACTTTGTCTCGCTTGTCTGTCCCAATCAGAAAAAAAGCCTATTGTTTTCTTTTTTGTTATGTCGTTGAACAATTGAGGAAAATGTATCAATATTTTGCAAATCAAAAGCTTAAATAAGTTTGTTCTCTTCCCTTACAGTAGCAATTCTTTTCCGAGAATCACATTTTGTTTTACAGGAAATAACTTACCATACTCGCCAGCCAACTCATTCGGATGGAAAATTCACAAGCATTCTTAACATATTCGCATGTACTCAAGGGAGAGTGTTTTTTTTTTTTTTTTTTTTTTTTCTGAGAAAGTCATCAAGGGAGGGGTACTTGGTAATTCCTGCAAGATAATAAAATAGGTAACGTAAGTTACTAGTCCTTGTGAAAGCTGGGTAGCATCAAGGAAACTGTTTTTTTCCCTCAAATATCTTTTTCTTCTTCTTTTTTGAAGCAACAAGGTATACTATCGTCTTTAATTAACGCAAAGCTTTCCTATGCATTTGGGCTTTCACATTTACTCTTTCCACTTTGATCTTCTCCCTTTTTCTATTTCAACTATAACAATCAAACCCAAACAATAAAATAAAAATGGCAAGAAAAAGAGTTAATTCTTAAATAATGACACCGAAAAGATATTTCTCATTAATAATCAAACAATTTTCCTTGAAGATTTTAAGAGATCAACCAAAAACTACAATAGGCACCAGCTATGAAGACTAAAAACACCAATCATGTTAAGCATCGCAGGTATCAGTGAAGATTGAAATTACATTTTACACATTCAAAAGTCAAGTCATTGCAAAAATGACCACATTTATTACATGGAGGATGGACGCACTTGCTCTTGTCAACAGAAGTGGGGGGATGTTCGTGCGTGTCAAACTTCTAAATCCTCCCAAACTTGTAAAATAGATTTTTCTCAAGAATGCAATCGGGATGAGCAGGACATTCGAGATCTCCACAATAGTAGAACCAATGTTTTGGATTTCGTGGTTCTTCACAAATATCACAATAATACTCATCATCAGAATCATCTTCACCTTTATAACAAAGTGTGAATGATTGTTCATGCGGTCTGTATTTTGTGGTACACGGTAGTGTGGCGCATTTGAAATTTAGAGAAAATACACAATGAGCACAACGAAAGACTATTCCTCTAGAATCACAAGAACTGCACTCTTCAGACTTTGATGCGCTGTCAAGAATAAGTTGGTGCTCATGACCTTCATGTTTAAAGATGTCAGGCATCAAACTACACTGGACATCAAGGTCGAAGTGGCATTTGCCACAATGGTAGCTGAAGCCATTACACATGCACTGACAAGCATTGCAAAAACAACCTTATGAACATAAGGTGTTTGTAGAAGACTGAGGGGGTGTCGATGAAGTGGGTGTGACTTTTTTCTAGGTAATTCAACACAAGATTTGTGAAGAAAGAATCTGCATGGACTACATGTATAAAACGGAGGGTAGATAGGCCACATACACCCGTCACATTTTTCGTCATTCTCAAGTTGCTCATCAATAAGCTTTAAGTCATGCTCATGACTAAAATGTTTGATTTCCACGGCTATTTCAACTTTGTCATCTCCCAATTTGGATTTCCTGACAATATATGGATCTTCGCATTTTAGCGTACTGGTTGATTCAATAGGCTCCGTATCTTTAGATTCCAGCACAAATGTTTCATCCCACAATAGCTCATTTGCACCGCAATGAAGATGGGTAACGAAATCACAAGTTGAGCAATAATAAACCATGTAGTTTGTGTTCACCTTCTTAACACAAAGTAGGCAAAGTCGATGGTCAGAATGATTGAGTTGAGGTGGTTGAAGGGAATTGGTGAGGTGAAGAGGGTGGGGGTGACGGATATGTTTGACAAGCAATGGGAAGGAAAAGCATTCAAGGTGGACCAAGAATGGGCAGATAGCACATAAGTAAAACATACCTTTGCCTTCTTCCCCGCAGGCGTCGCAAGTGAAAGAGATAGACTTCCGCACGAGGGTCAATGGGTGTTGATGATGAATTTCAGCTTGGACAGTTAGCGGTAGAGAAGCACATTTACTTTGAAGGTTAAAATTACAGTGAGAACAACTGTAAATCAAGCCCAGTAGATGCTCCTCTCTATTGCAACCTTCGCACTTGATTTCCCCCTCCAAGGAATACTTATGGATGAGAAGAAGGGGATGTTTGGGGTGCAACGGGTGCTCCAACTCGCGGGGCAGTTCTGCACATGATTTGTGAAAGTTGAACCAGAAGCACTCTTTGCAACTGTAATTAGGACCCCATATTTGTTCTCCGCACACATAGCATCCACTTACACGACGATTTTTATTTAGCTCTTCATTGAAGATCAACGGATGCTCGCCGTGGAGGAAATGTTGAAGCTCCCTCTCTCTCTCCATCTCCCTCTGTATTTCTGTATTTGGAAGGGTTGGAAAACGATCGAGTGATCCAAATTAATGTTCCGATTAAACCCAACTGTTTTTGCGCACTTAATTAGTCTCACAGAGTGCAGCCTTCAACCATACTCGATCTGCAACAAAACCACACAATCATCTTTTTCAAAACTACACATCACCAAAAATAACCAAATTAAATGCATCACAGTTCAACCTCTAAACAAACAATAAAAGAAATGATACTCAAATCACATAAAAGCAGGCGTCAAGTAATAGTAATTACTCACAGCTACAACAAATCTGTTTTCGCTCGCTTCAGAAGAAGAAATCTTAAAGCTCCCAATAACTTCAAACCCACCCCTCCTTCGGATATTTGTAAGATCAAAAATTGTAGGCGAATATTCAATAATGAAGCTCCCATTATTTCATTTGCAGGTGGACACGTGGGTCGTTGAGAGCCGAATATGAAATATCGTCTTACATTTTTTTCTCAATTTATTGGAATTCATTGCAATCCCTTTCTTTCTTCATTTTGAATTAAATTAATTAATTTTTTAATATTTAAATACACTTCAAATATATATTAATTAAATATGTTTTCTTCACAATATTTAAGTTTGTTACTTAGAGCATTATTAACGGTCTTACCAAATTTTATTCATTAAAATAGTAAAAAATATAGATTTTTCTATTTTAACTATACTCATTTTTTAAATCACTTTCATCATCCTCACTATTTTAAAAATTAATTTTTACTATTTCATTTAAATATTATTTTTTAAATATTTGTTTGTTTTTGTTTTTTTTTCAACTCTTTTCAAAGAATAGGCAGGGAGAGAAATTTTTATTATTTTTTATTCATTTTGTGAGTAAACAGTATCATTCACGAAACCAAAATCACTATTTTGTGAGTAAATCTCTTTTCTTTATCCTTTTCTTCATTTGTTCACATTCTTTACTTAGCATCGACCTCATATATAATATTGTCGGCATCACTATAATTAAGAGCCAATTATATTGAAGTTTAGCCAATAATATCAGCCGACATGATTTTATGGGTTTTTCATTTTTTTTTTCTTCTAAAATTTGAGTCTCAAGTGACGTGTCACTATTTCATTATCTTATGTATTTATTGACTAAAACACTAGATTATATAGGATGGTGATACATTATTCGGAAACTAAATTTTTGTGGGCAAAATTTGAGAAACCTAACATTTCCCATAAAATTTTATGAGATGGGGAGAAAATGAAAAAGTTAAATTTTTTGATGGTAAAAATTAATTTTGGAGATATTAATTTTTGCTTTTTTATACAGAAAAGCAATATCCATTTGGGGGTCTAGTAAAAAAAAAAAAACTATTGTGCATGTAATAAATATAGTTTGCTTGGAGAACCTGGTTCAAAACCTTTTGAAATCTACGACTTTCAAAAATTAATGATACACAATAGCCCATGAGAAACGAAAAAGAAGATGAATTGATTTTTTTGTTTCTCTTTTCTATGAAATTATAAATGATTATTTTCTAATTTTGTCTAGAGGAGATGGTGATATTTCCAAGCCATGTCTTGTCTTGTTTGCATATATGGGCCTGAGTGCCAATGTTGGCATTATTTGTATTCCTTGAATATAATAAGTGGTTTAATGGGTAGGAGGCCTACTAGCACTCGGGTACCCAACTTATTTGGCCCATATATTTGTGCGATTCTTCCTCCAATCAACTTTGCTCTTCTATTTCCTTTCTCTTTCATTTTTTTTGACAAAGTTTTCCTCCAAATTGGGTTGGTAGAATTTTTTTTAACCTAGTATATAAAAGTGATATGTGTCCCTTAACATGTGAAATACACATATTTTTTTAATAGCGGAGACAAAGTTGGAATAAATTTTATTAAAAACTTATGTGCATCTCACATGTTATTAAAAAAATAGATACATGTCACTTTTATATATTAGGTTGAAGAAAATTTCTCTGGCCCACTATTAGGAGGAAAACTTTGTCCTCATTTTTCTATCTTCGTTTTCCTCGGGTGTAGCCTGTAGGGGATAGAGGGAAGCATATGGCCAGAAGAGGGAGACCTTTAGAATTTTTTTTTTTCTTCTCTTATTGGTCTTAATTTGATTGCAGATTTTATTGGGTGATTACTGAGTTATTGGGCTTTATAAACCTCAGTCGAGTAGGCAGGTATGGAACTAAAAGTTCAATTTTAAGAGGCTGGATTGTTTTTAAAAGAAAAACTATAGGGGCCCAAACAAGAAAAAAGAAAACCTATTTTTTTTTTTCTGACAAATTTAAAAATTAAAAAACTATTTCTAATTGTAGATGTCTACTAGAAAATATTCATATGGATATGAAAAACTTAAAATATATATATATATAGGAGCTCCAAAATGTGGGAGAAAGATAGGAAAAAGAGGTGGAGAGGGACGAAAGCTAGCTTGTATATGTTTAGCATTGAATGAGATGTTATGATGTCAGTATTTTCCATGAGAAAATGCAAAGGGTCATTCCATATGTTTCAATACGCTGCGTTAGTGATAGCTATCAGCAAAAAATTTTGTTATGTAGTTTTTTTTGTTTTTTTGTTTTTTAAAAAAATAGTAGTAAAAAGTAATTAATGTGATATAAAATGTAATTTGAGATGACTGTATAGAGACTTTTTTTTGGGCCATTGGCAAACATAGCCATGTCTTGTTTACGTAGTTTTTATGCCTGTGTTGTCACCATCATAAGAGGCTAGAGAAGATGGTGGGCAGGGGGAAGCATCCACCAGTTGTTTGATGGAGAAATGGTTGAAAACATGACGACTCAAATTATGAATTATGTAATCATTTTTATTGAAAGATTGGTGTCAAAGCTTCGCACTAGAATAGCTGTTGCCACATGAGCATTTTTGTAAATGATCCCATCGTGCTGCGCTATAAGAAGCTTTGTTCCAACTTCCCTGCTAAGAACAGAGGATGAAGATCAAGATCACCATTTTTTCATGTAGCTTCAACTTCTAAAAAGAAATGCAAAATCAGAGTAAAGTTCCATGTGCTTGTGATGATTATATCATCGACATACACAACAAGCACAAACACTTGTAGACTGCCAGAAATAAATAGGAATATTGATGAATCTTACTTGGAACCAATGAATTCCATCTCAAATATTCTTGAACTCAAACGAGAATACCATGCATGGAGGGCTTTCTGCAACTTGCAAACTCCATAAGTGAAATAAGTGGGAGTCAACCCAACCCAATAATTCTAACTGATATTTATGAAAAGTTAACATTTGCCAGCAAAAAAGAATTTGAACAATCACTTTTCACACCTTTTCTTGTTTATGTAGTTTGCACGCCTGTGTTGTCACCATCATAAGAGGCTAGAAGAAGATGGTGGGCAGGGGAAAGCCTTGCCTACTGTTTGTATTTCACTTTCTTAGATTCTTTTGTCTTGCTTGTCTCTTCCAATCAGAAAAAAGAAAAAAAGAAAAAAAAAGCCAACTGTTTTCTTTTCTGTTATGTCGTTGAATAATTGAGGAAAATGTATCAATATTCTGCTAATCAAAAGCTTAAATAAGTTTGTTCTTCCCTTCCAGTAGCAATTCTTTTCCGAGAATCACATTTCGTTTTACAGGAAATAACTTACCATACTCGCCACGTCATTCGGATGGAAAATTCAAGGGAGTGTTTTTTTTTTTTTTCCTAAGAAAGTCATCAAGGGAGGAGTACTTGGTAATTCCTGCAAGATAATAAAATAGGTAACATAAGTTACTAGTCCTTGTGAAAGCCGGGTTACGTAGCAACAAGGAAACTGTTTTTTCCCTCAAATATCTTTTTCTTCTTCTTTTTTTCAAGCAACAAGGTATACTATCGTCTTGAGCTAACGCAAAGCTTAACTATGCATTTGGGCTTTCACATTTATTCTTTCCACTTTGATCTTCTCCCTTCTCTAATTCAACTATAAAAATCATACCCATGCAATAAAATAAAAATGGTAATAAAAAGAGTTCATTATTAAATAATGACACTCAAAAGATAAAGCTACTTCTGAATAATAATCAAACAATTTTCCTTGTATATTTTCAAAGATCAACCAAAAATTATAGTTGGCACCGAAAGACTGAAACACTAATCATCTTAAGCACCACTAGTGAAGACAGAAATTACATTTGACACATTCAAAAGTCCAATATGTGCAAGAACCACCACATTTATTACATGGAGGATGAACGCCCTTGCTCTTGTCAACAAAAGTGAGGAGATGTTCGTGCGTGTCAAACTTATAAGTCCTCCCAAACTTGATTAATGGATATTTCCCAAGAATGTAATCTGGATGAGCAGGAAAATTGAGATCTGCACAATAGTAGAACCAATGTTTTGGATCTCGTGGTTCTTCACAAATATCACAATAATACTCATCGTTAGAATCATCTTTAACTTTATAAGAAAGTGCGAACGATTGTTAGTACGGTCCGTATTTTGTGGTAAACGGTAATGTAGCGCATTTGAAATCCAAAGTAAATTCACAATGAGCACAATGAAAGATTTGTCCTTTAGAATCACAAGAATTGCACTTTTCATAATATGATGAGCTGTAAAGAATAAGTTGATGCTCATGACCTTCATGGTTAAGGATGTCGGGCATCAAACTACACTGGACATCAAGGTCGAAGTTGCATTTGTCACAATGGTAGATGAAACCATTACAGTTGCGGCTACAAGCATTGCAAATAAAATACTTATCAACATCAGGTGTCTCTGGTAGGAGAATGAGGGGGTGTCGATGAATTGGGTGTGACTTTTTTCTAGGTAATTCAACACAAGATTTGTGAAGAAAGAATCTGCATGGAGTACAAGTATAAAACGGAGGGTAGATAGGCCACATACACCCATCACATTTTTCGTCATTCTCAAGCTGCTCGTCAATAAGCTTTAAGTTATGCTCATGACTAAAATGTTTGATTTCCATGGCTATTTCAACTGTGTCCTCTCCTATGTCCTCTCCTAGTTTGGATTTCTTGACAACATATGGATCTTCACGTTTTTGCGTACTTGTTGATTCATTGGGCTCCGTATCTTTAGATTCTGGGACAAATGTTTCATCCCGCAGTAGCTCATTTGCACCACAAACAGGATGGGTAACGAAATCACAAGCTGAGCAATAATAAACCATGTAGTTTGTGTTCACCATTTTAACACATAGTAGGCAGAGTCGATGGTCATATTGATTGAGCAGAGGCTGCTTAAGGGAATTGGTGAGGTGAAGAGGGTGAGTGTGACGAATATGTTTGACAAGCAACGGGTAGGAAGAACATTGTAGGTGAACCAAGAATGCGCAGATAGCACACAAGTAAAACATACCTTTGCCTTGTTTCCCACAGGCGTCACAAGTGAAAGAGACAGATCTCTGCACAAGGGTCAGTGGGTGTTGATGATGAATTTGAGATTGGAAGGTGAGCGGTAGAGAAGCACATTTACTTGCAAGACTAAAATTACAGTGAGAACAATGGTAAATGAAGCCCCGTAAACCCTCCTCTGTATTGCAACCTTCGCATTTGATTTGCCTCTCCCAGAAATACTTATGGATGAGAAGAAGGGGATGTTTGGGGTGCAACGGGTGCTCTAACTCGCGGGGCAATTCTGCACATGTTTTGTGAAGAAAGAACCAGGAGCACTCTTTGCAACTGTAATTAGGACCCCTTATTTGTTTTCTGCACCCATAGCAAAACAATATTTTCTGATCCTTTGTTTAGCTCTTCATTGAATATCAACGGATGATCGTGGGCGAAATGTAGAAGCTCCCTCTCTCTATTACACGGAACTATTTCTGTACAAGGAAACTCTTTAATTAGTTATAAGGATATTTGTTTTGTGGTGCTGACTGGAAGGATTATTGGTTTAAAATGCAAAATTACCTGAAATAAGAACACGGATCCGGATGGATGTATTTTGCAGAGTTACAGCTTGTTGGAAAAGGAGTGATCCAAATTAATTTTCGGATTAATCCCAGCTGTTTTAGCGCACTTACTCTCGCAGAGTGCAGCCTCCAATCATATATACTCTGCAACAAAACCACACAATCATCTTCAAAATTACAAAGGACCCAACTACTCACCAAAAAGAAAAGAAAACAATAAGAAGAAATAAAGAAGAAGAAAAGAAATGATACTCAAAGCAGGCGTAAATTAATACTCACAGCTTGAAGAAATCTGATTTTCGCGTCAGAGTTTAGTGGAGCTCCCAAGTTCAACCCCAGCTCCCTTCCGATAAATGTAAGATTAAAAATTGTACCTATTACTTACAAAATAAAATAAAATAAATTGTACCTAACCTGAGTATTCAAATGCAAAAAGGCAAAAGTGTGGCGAACGGTTCACCAATTTGCTGAGTGAAGGGTTGACCAATTTGTTGGAAGCATGATCTGGAATATTGTTAAGAAGATATTATTTATAAATGAATTTGTTTTAATTAATGTAGCAAGAATGACAATTTTGCTCCATCCCAACAAGCATAACCAACGGACATGCCACTGCCATATCCCTCCTTAATTTACTTTGTCAAATAATCATTAACATCTAAAGTTGGCCTTAAAATTGAATTGGCTGTCAGTGTTGTAAATTAAATATAAACCTGAGAATTGTGATCATATGTAACTGAGAAAGAAAACTCAATGTCTAAACTGCATCCAAAATTATGAGTGATGCAATTTTAGCCAAGTCTGATAAATTATAAATGTTGGAAAATGACTTGATTTCACAAGTCTTATGGTGGCCCCACCCCTTTTATTCTTTGGTTGCAGCTTTGTGGTTTTTTCCTTGCCACGTTGTCTCTTTAGCTTACTTAACAGAGAAGCATTTTGTTTGCTTCACCACGAAGCACTTGAACCACAGAACAGCTTTCTTCAAGAGGAACTTTGCAAAAATTACAGCCCTCACTTAGAGAATTTAGAGAAAAATTTTCTTTTGTATTTAATTTTTTTTTTTTTTTTTTTGTGTTTTTGTGAGCTTAGGTGTATTGAGGCTTTTGAGTTTAAGTGATTTATTTGTATTACTTTTTGTACTCCATCTTTTTGTTAGTGAATTTCTCCTAGATCGTCTTCGCCATTAGATGTAGGCTTGTTAAGCCGAACCACTTAAATTTTAGTGTATTGTGTGACTATTTGTTATTTACTATTCTACTATTTTTCTGCTTCATTGATGATCCTATAATTATTTTATCTCAACAAACTGGTATCAGAGCTTGAACATTTATTTTGCGGAATGGCTACTGCAAAATATGAAGTAGAGGAATTTGATGGTCAAAATAGTTTCAGTCTTTGGCGTATCAAATTTCGAGCCTTGTTGTGACAACAAGGTTTGGCGAAGATTTTGGATGGCAAAGTGTCATCAACATCATCAACGAAGGAAAGGAAGGAACCTAAGAAAAAGCCATCAGTGCAATGTTGTTGTCTCTTTTAGATGGAGTTTTGAGAGAATTTGCCAATGAAGAAATTGCTGCTAGACTTTGGAAGAAGTTAGAAAATTTGTACATGAAAAAGTCTCTCACTAACCGTTTGTTTCTAAAGTAATGGTTATATATCCTCATGATGCAGGAAGGTATGTCTCTTTGTGATCATCTAGATGACTTTTATAGAATTATTTTGGATTTGAAAAATATTGATATTAAAGTAGATGATGAGAATCAAGCCTTGATTTTGTTGTGTTCACTACCGAATGTTTTTGATAATTTAATGTTGTACGGTAGAGATATCATCTCTTTAGCCGATGTTAAATATGCTTTGAATTCTATGGAGTTGAGAACAAGATTAACTGGTAAAGATAGTGAAAATCAGGCAGATGGTTTATTTGTTAGGAGTTGTTTGGAAAATTTCTCTAATTTTAGAGGTCTATCCAATGAGAAAAACTGCGACAAAGAAGGCCAATCGCAGTTCAATTTGAATAATAGAGTTAAATGTTACTATTGCAAAAGGTATGGGCATTATAAATCCGAGTATCCGAAGCTAAAAAATAAAGAAGAAGGTGAAAGCTAAATTCTTCTTCTGTGGCTGGTGTTGTCGAAGAAAATTCCGAGGATTCAGAATTTGTCTTTACAGTTACGATTCAGATGGTCGTCTTAACGATAAGTAGGTCCTTGATACTGCATGTACTTCTCATATACCCCCTAAAAAGGATTAGTCTGTTAAATATCAGTTAGTCAATTGTGGTTCAGTCTTCCCTCCATCAGGGAATTAAGTAATGTTTACATTTTACTGCAAAAAAGACAAATTTCAACAGTCACTTCTCACACACACAAATCATCTTTCCATAATTTTAGCGCCAAAACTCATTCCCCTCAATTAACACCACTCAACTAAGGTTCCCGGTCAAACGAAAAACAAAATTGTTAGCTTCAAGGTTTGTTACCTATTCTCAAATTTAACAATTAAAATCAAGCCCAAACAATAAAAGAGGAAAGAAAAAGAGTTAATTATTAGTGGAAGGTGACATGGTGCTGAGGGTGTTGAGGGTGCTGTATTTATTGTTTACTGTTGGAAAATATGTCCCAACATTAATGAAAGAAATATATATATATATATATATATATATAGTTTTACACCCAAAAACTAAAAAAAATTAGATAGCATTTCGTGCCGTGCAATTCCTCTCAAACAAATTGAATCAATTGAAATTGATCATGTTTTGATTTGACGCAAACAATAAGATGTACGTAGTAGAATGTAAATAAATTAATTGGTGCTTTTGTAATCTAATATATACGCAATATATAGTTAATTATGTGTTTTTATTAAATACACTTTGTTTTTCAAATGAGTGATTCTAGGCTTCTAGCTATTAATAGGCCAAAATGGTTTATGATGGATGTTGATCAATTGTGCATTTTAATAATTTTTCAAGTGCTTAAATAACTAATTCCCTTAATTACAGTTACAGTAGCATTTAATTTGTTTTACAGGAATTGATGACAAACATATTTTCTTTCTGTTCAAATTAAGTCTACGTACGTAGAAGATAATATTTGAGGCAGAGTTTAATTTGTATATATATTTTTTTCCTGAGCGACTCATCAACTTCAAGATAATATATAAAATAGCTAAACAATTAGGAAACATGTTTTTTTTTCCCGAGAATCGCATTTTGTTTAATTTACAGGAATCAACTCATGACCATGCATAGTCGCCAAGTCATCATTCGGATGGAAAATTCACAAAAGTACCTTCTTAACATATTAACGTACGTACGCAAAGCTTTCCTCTCTATATATACGCATTTAATTTGGGCTTTCACATTTAATATTCTTTCCACTTTGTTCTTCTCCCTTTACTAATTCAATTATAAAAATCAAACCCATACAATAAAATAAAATATGATAAGAAAAAGAGTTAATTATTAAATAATGATACTCGAAAGAAACTTCTGAATAATAATCAAACAATTTTAATTTCCTTGTAAATTTTTGGACATCAACCAAAAATTACAATTGACATAGGCTGTAAAGAAACTAAAACACCAATCTTATAAGCACCAATGGTGAAGATTGAAATTACATTTGACACATTCGAAAGTCCAATCACCGCAAGGAACATCACATTCATTACATGTAGGATGGATGCTCTTGCTGCTATTGTCAACAAAAGCGAGGCGATGTTCGTGCTTGTCAAACTTATAAGTTTTCCCAAACTTAATTAATGGATTTTTCCCAAGAATGCATTTTGGATGAGCAGGAAAATCAATATCTCCACAATAGTAAAACCAATGTTTTGGATCTCTTGGTTCTTCACAAATATCGCAATAATACTCATCATCATAATCATCTTCAACTTTATAACAAAGTGCGAACGATTGTCCGTACGGTCCGTATTTTGTGGTAAGCGGCAGTGTAACGCATTTGAAATCCAAAGTAAATTCACAATGAGCACAACGAAAGATTTGTCCTCCAAAATCACAAGAACTGCACTTTTCAAAATTTGATGCACTGTAGAGAATAAGTCGGTGCTCATGACCTTCATGCTTAAAGATGTCAGGCATCGAACTACACTGGACATCAAGGTCGAAGTTGCATTTGTCACAGTGATAGACGAAGCCATTACATTTGCGCCTACAAGCATTGCAAACAAAATATTTATCAACATCACGTGGCTCAGGGAGGAGAATTGAGGAGAGGAGAATGAGGGGGTGTTGATGGAGTGGGTGCGACTTTTTCGTAGGTAATTCAACACAAGATTTGTGAAGAAAGAATCTGCATGGAGTACAAGTATAAAATGGAGGGTAAATAGGCCATATACACCCGTCACATTTTTCGTCATTTTCAAGTTTCTCATCAATAAGCTTTAAGTCATGCTCATGACGAAAATGTTTGATTTCCACGGCTATTTCAACTTTGTCCTCTCTCAGTTTGGATTTCTTGACAACATATGGATCTTCAATGGGCTCTATATCTTTAGATTCATCCCACAGTAGCTCATTTGCACCACAATGAAGATGGGTAACAAAATCACAAGTTGAGCAATAATAAACCATGTAGTTTGTGTTCACCTTCTTAACACAGAGTAGGCAAAGTCGATGGTCAGATTGATTGAGCTGAGGCTGCTTAAGGGAATTGGTGAGGTAAAGAGGGTGTTTGTGACGAATATGTTTGACAAGCAATGGGTAGGAAGTACATTCTCGGTGGACAAAGAATGGGCAGATTGCACATAAGTAAAACATGCTTTTGCCTTCTTCCCCACAGGCATCGCAAGTGAAAGTTAGAGATCTCCGCATGAGGGTCAATGGGTGTTCACGATGAATTTCAGCTTCAATGGTGAGTGGTAAAGAAGCACATGTATATTCAAGGCTAAAATTACAGTGATGAGAACACTGGTAAATGAAGCCCCACAAATTCTCTCTATTGCAACCGTCACATTTGCTTTCCATTTCCTGGTACATCTTATAACTGAGAAGAAGGGGATGTTTGGGGTGCAAAGGGTGTTCCAACTCACGAGGTAGTTCTGCACATGATTTATGAAGGATAAACCAGTAGCACTCTTTGCAAATGTAATTTGGACCCACCATTTGTTTTGTGCACCCATGGCAAATATATCCCTCTTGATCCTTATTTAGCTCTTCATTGAAGGTCAACGGATGCTCGTGACTAAAATGTTGAAGCTCCATCTCTCCCTCTCTATTACACTAAAGTATTTCTGTACAAGGAAACTTTTTAATTAGTGATAAGGATATAATTTTTATTTTATTTTATTTTATTTATTTTTGTGATTAATGACTCAATTTGTTTATCTTAAATTAAGAAAGTTGTATTCCCTATTTCCTAATTTAAAATTGGCCCCTCTAGTTCTATCCCTTTCTGGTTGGATAGTATAAAATATCCACCTCTTTAACATATATATATATATAGGTATACATATATATATATATATATATATATATATATATATATATATAAGTATAAATTTTAATTTTGTTGTTCACTTTTATATGTATATATGCAATAAGGGCCAATAAGGGCCAAAAACCCTTAATTATTATAACATCATACTAGCAAAAAATTAATGTTGGTATAGAACATAATAATACAACTGAAAATAGGCGAGTGGAGCAAGATGGTAGATATCACCACAAAAAATAAGAGCAACAGCATAATGAAGAAAAAGAAATGAAGAGTGTAGTACCTTTCACTGCTATAGAACTTCAAGCTTGTTGGATAAATTTAAATTAAATGATCACAAACACCTTTCACCCTTTTGCTATAAGAAAATACAAATTTGTTTGTACTTTAGAAACTATGAAACAGGTGGGTTTATAAACAACTTAATTGAGATCCTTTCTTTGCCTCTACTCATTCTTTCCTTCTTTTCTTTTTGTATAACAACATTTATTCTCTTCCTTTACTCCCCCTCTTTTATATATATATATATATATATATATATATATTATGCTCCTTTATTTTATTCTCTTTTCTTTATCATTTTCTTCATTTGTGCACATTCTTTA
This sequence comes from Corylus avellana, assembly GCF_901000735.1. NCBI lineage: Eukaryota > Viridiplantae > Streptophyta > Magnoliopsida > Fagales > Betulaceae > Corylus > Corylus avellana. Next base: position 5,495,668 of record NC_081542.1, on the reverse strand, counting down.
CTTGGGATCGACCTCATATATATTGTCGGCATCTCCATAATTAAGAGCCAATTATATTAAGTTTAGCCAGTAATATCAACCGACATAATGTTATGAGTTTTTCATATTTTTTTTTCTTTCTAAAATTTGAGTCTCAAGTGATGTGTCACTATTTCATTATCTTATGTATTTATTGACTAAAACAATAGATCATATGGAATGGTGATACATCATTTGGGAACCAAATTTTTGAGGAAAAAATTGAAAAACCTAGCATTCCCCTAAAATTTTATGAGGGGGAGAAAATGAAAAAAAAAAATTAAATTTTTTGAATGTAAAAATTAATTTTGGAGAGACCATTTTAATAAAAATAAATAAAATTTAGAAGAACTTTTCAAATTTGTAATTTTTTAAAAATTTTGGGAGGGCGCAAGACCCTCCAAGAGTAGGGATGGTTACGCCATTGGTATTAAATTCAAAAAAGTTCACATATTCCCTTCAAATACCACTCAATTGACAATGTCCTCTCAAAGTTTAAGTTGCAACAATATCTCCCAAAAAATAAAAAATAAAATCTCATCAGTGGAAAGGGGTAATGGCTCCGATTTTTTTTTTTTCAATCGAAGAGTAACTAAATGTACGTGGTCTTTTTTGCCACCGCATAAGCCTCATGGAAACCTTTCTCTCAACCCATCTATGCAATCTTATGGTTTGGAGGACATTGTTGTTTGGAAAACAATTATACGGGGACTTTTCCCAAAAAAGTTACTTGGCTAAACAAAAAGAAAAAGAATAATAAAAGGAGTTTTCATTCATAGTGTGTTTGTTTAACGGGACACATCATTACATAGGATTGTGACACATTATTTAGAAACTAAATCTTACAATTTTTTTTTTTTTTTTTGGTTGAAAATCTTGCATTTCTCAAAAGGAAGAGGTACGGTAGAATATTTGAAATGCAACATATGTGGCCATTCGCAAGATAAAAGTATATGTTGCATTTAACGGTGGTTTTTATGATCACATCAGGAAGTGAATACTTGAAAGTTAGTACTTAGAAGCATGCATAGTATTTATTTTGGCGTGATATGTTTCATGCAATTTATTACAACACTTTCTTCTCCTGTTTGAGAGATATTTATTTTTGTATTTTCACTTTTTGATGGAACAAAAATACTCATCAAATATAATTAACTGGATATTCTCCAATTCAAATGAATTGAAAATGATCCTAATTTCTTCATTCTTTGCTAGTGCGGCGGGCGTCCTTCGTCGCTTCCGATCTGCTTTGAAACCCCCCAAAGTCTTCCATTTGAAAGGTTTCATAGTTGTCGCTTTTCAATTTTGTTCTTTCAATTCACCTATTTATCTGCTTGGTTGTTTGCTCTTTCGCATAATATTGCAATTCTGTGATCAGATAATTTTGTGGCTGATCATGGAATCTATCGTTAGGCTCTATTGAAGTAGAATTTGGTACAAATAGACATTCCATACACTTGACAATTTTGTGGATGTGTTCATGAATCAAGATGTTGGATGATGAGAAAAATCAGATGGATTCCCATTGATATTTTGTTTGACAACATGTGACATCATATCCACCTACTTCTCACAACATAATGTGATTTTTTGTTTGTAATTGTTTGGATTATTTGCTACTCTTGAAAGAATTAAATTGTACGTATTTCACTTTCTTAGCTTCTTTCGTCTTGCTTGTCTGCCCTTTTGTCCTACTGTTTTTTCGTTTATGTTATGTGATTGAACAATTGAGGAAAAGGGATCAATATCGTGCTAATTAATCAATTTTTCAAGTGCTTAAATAAGTTTGTTCTTTCCTTATATTGAGGAGATGTTCATGTGTGTCAAACTTATAAGTCTTGTCAAACTTGATATATGGATATTCTCCACTACTATAGAGCTTCAAGCTTGTTAGATAAATTGAAATTAAATGATCACAAACACCTTTTGTTAAATTATCAATTATCCCAAAAACTTAAGCTTATAGAAAAAGATAAATTTAATTACTTAATCATTAGTTTAACACTCTTCCTCACGGTGATGCGCAACACGTGAAATATTTAATTGAAATGGGGAGTTAATTGAAATGGGGAGTACTCAAACCCCCTAACCTTTTACGGCTCCTTTGCTATAAGAAAATACAAATTTGTTTGTGATGAAAGAGGTGGGTTTATAAACAACTTAATTGAGATCCTTTCTCTGCCTCTACTCATTCTTTCATTCTTTTCTTTTTGAATAACTTCATTTATTCTCTTCCTTTATTCCCCCTCTTTTATATATATATATATATATATATATATATATATATATTATGCTCCTTTATTTTATTCTCTTTTCTTTATCCTTTTCTTCATTTGTGCACATTCTTTATTTGGGGTCGACCTCATATATATTGTCGGCATCACCATAATTAAGAGCCAATTATATTGAAGTTTAGCCAATAATATCAACCGACATGATGTTATGAGTTTTTCAATTTTTTTTTCTTTCTAAAATTTGAGTCTCAAGTGATGCGTCACTATTTTATTATCTTATTTATTTATTAGCTAAAACAATAGATACATCTTTTGGAAACCAAATTTTTGAGAAACGTAGCATTTCCCCTAAAATTTTATGAGAGGGGCAGAAAATGAAAAAATTAAATTTTTTGAAGGTAAAAATTAATTTTGCAGATACCATTTTAATAAAAATACCAAAACTTTAGAAGAAATTTTTCAATTTGTAATTTTTTTAAAAAAATTTAAGAGGGCGCAGGAGCCCCAAGAGTAGGGATTAAATTCGTTCGTTAATGTTTTTGTCTAGAGGAGATGGGGATATTTCCAAGCCATGTCTTGTTTGCATATATGGGCCTGAGTGCTAATGTTGGCATTATTTTGCATCCTTGGATATAATAAGTTGTTTAATGGGTAGGAGGCCCACTAGCACTCGGGTACCCAACTTATTCGGCCCATAAATTTGCCCCATTCTTCCTCCCATAAACTTTGCTCTTCTCTTTCCTTTCTCCTCTCATTTTTTTCTATCTTCGTTTTGCTCTTCTATTGAGTGATTACTGAGTTGTTGGGCTTTATACACCTCAGCCGAGTAGGTAGGTATGGAACTAGAAGTTTAATTTTAAAGAGTAATGATACAACTTACGCCTAGCGTGCATCAACAGTGATGCACGCCAGGCAAATTTTTTTTTTTTTTTTTTTTTCAAAAAAATTAAAATAATAAAATAATAATAAAAAATTTTTTTTTTGCCTGGCGTGCATCACTGTTAATGCATGCCAGGCGTAAGTTGTATCATTACTCAATTTTAAAAGGCCGGATTTTTTTTTTTTAACCTAAATTATTATTTTTTTTAACAAATTTTAAAATTAAAAAATGAGATGTTATGATGTCAGTATTTTCCATGAGAAAATGCAAAAGGTCATTCCATATGTTTCAATAGGCCGCGTTAGTGATTAGCAATCTGCAAAATTATAATGCCATGCTTTCAAGTAGGAAATTTTAGTTTTAAAGTTTGTGATTGCTAGACATCCCTCCCTCTGCATCAGGTTTTAGCTTTCAACTAATATATCTACCGTGGCTATTTGGCATTGGACAATTACTGTTTAGGGGCCTGAAACTATAGTAAGATTTAATTGATGTAGACAAAAAGTAAGAATATTTGGTATTGAAAAGTAAAAAAAAAAAATTGGATTGTAGTTATTTTTTTATTATTTTAATAGTAGTAAAAAATGATGTAAAAAATAAAAATATTATGAGTTAAATGTGAGATGAATTGTGTGGGGACTTTTTTTTTTGGGCCCGGCAAACATAGCCACCGTGTCTTGTTTATGTAGTTTGGACGCCTGTTGTTTGATGGGGAAATGGTCGAAAACATGACGAGTCGAATTATGGATATATTTAATCATTTTTATTGAAAGATTGCTGTAACATGATGAGTCGAATTATGGATATATTTAATCATTTTTATTGAAAGATTGGTGTCAAGCTTCGCAGTACTAGACTAGCTGTTGCCACATGAGCATTTTCCATGAGATAACATTTATTCGACAAATACCATGTAAGAACTAGTTGAAGACTTAATTGGCCAGACACATGTTCATTTGTGGAAACTTGTTCTTCTGGTTATTCACTTCCGATTGTAAAACTTTTTTGTAACCCTTTTGTCTGCTAAGCATATAAAAGTTAGTTTTCTCTTCAAAGTTTATTGACGCTCTTGTTTTTGTTAGCAGGTTATGGAGATAAAACGATTGAACAATATGATGAGTGACCATGGCGGTATATACTCGAGGGATCGGAGAGGTTGTTAATCCCTATAAGCAATCCTGACATTCTTGTAAATGGGACATACTACAGTGGGCTAGATACCTATGCAAAAAGGGCGGTGGCAGTGTTGTATCTTGAAGGTGGTCCTGATAGAAAGTCCAGCCATTTGCTGAAGAAGATGACTTCTGAAGAAAGGAAGAAGAAGGTTGTTGACTCGTTGAAGAGAAGCATGCAAGTTGATGATGGGACTGCCCAATATTACTTGTCTATTTCAAATGGTGATCCTCGGGCTGCTCTCTCTGAATTTTCCGAGGACCTTAGGTGGGAGAGGCAAGAGGGCTTGGCCTAGTTTCTCAAATTATGTGGAGCTCTGATACTTGGGACTTGGAAGTACATAATAAACAGTGAAGATTGGCCCCAGACATGATGAACATTGCTCTTCTTAAACTTGTTTATGTTCTTTATCTTCGTTAGTAAGAGTTTACTACCCTGAATCCGTCCTCAATTGATCGTTTTCATCTTCAAAGCACAAGGAAATTGAGTTTTCTTCATTTTATCCTAAGTACTTTTTCAATTATGCAATCAACTACAATTGCAGGTTCAATTGTGACAAGTTATTGACAGTTGTAAATTAAATATAAACTAAGAATTGTAATAATCTGTAGCTTAAGAATGAAAAATTGTCTAAACTGCATCTAAAGTTCAGTCTCACCCTGGACATATAGATTACGAGTCATGCAATTTTGACTAAGATTGATCAATTATAAAATTGATAATTTTGTTGTTCGGGGTTAGGAAATGTTTCATCTCAGGAGCTCCATTAAGCCCATTTGGGTTAACTAAACGAAGTAACAAAATATGAGATTTTGTCTTATAATGATACTTGTTTTGTGTATGATTCTGCCTACTGAATGTGTAGAGCAGTGATTGTATTTATAATTGTATAACGAGATCTACTTTACAAGTGGATGTACATGATTCAAATTACAAATGACTAACAGTTTGAATTACCAGTGACTTAGATAAGATATCCAATCTGCTATGCTGAGCTTGTTGTGATCCTGAGTTTGTTATTATCCTCTTCTAATCCAATACGCCCCCTCAAATTCGAGGTTGGATTTTAAGAATGGAAGCCGTTGAGACACAAGAGGCTTTATGAGAACATCAGCAAGCTAATATACTTGCTAGACAGAAAACGAACATCGAGTGCCTTGACTGCAACTCTATTTTGGACAAAATGATAATTGATTACTATGTGCTTCATTCGAGCATGAAAAATGGGATTCAATGTGAGATGAGTTGAACCAATGTTATCAAAGTATAAGATTATATTTTGATTCCAGTAGGAAGTCAAGTATAAGATTGTATCATGCAAACTGCCGCGGTATAAGAACAGAGGATGAAGACATGGGTGAAGACCGTGAAGTGATAGGCTTAGCAAGAGCCATGTTCGTGCGCTTGAAGAGATCAGTAATGTATCATTATTGAGCAAGATAAAGATCACCATTTTTCCACGTAGCTTCAACCCCTAAAAAGAAATGCAAATGACCTACATCCTTAATTGCAAAATCAGAGTAGAGTTCCTTGAGCAGGTTATCAATTTACATGGCTGTAGAGCTTGTGATGATGAAATCATCAACATAAACTTGTAGATTGCCAGAAAAAAAGGAGAAATATCGGTGAATCTAACTTGGAACCAATGAATTCCATCTCAAATAATCTTGAACTCAAACGAGAATACCATGCATGAGGGGTCTGCTTAAGCCCATAGAGGGCTTTCTGCAAATTGCAAACTGCAGTCAACCCAATAATTCTAACTGATATTTATGAAAAGTTAACATTTGACAGCAAAAAAGAAAAATTTCAACAATCACTTCACACACGCACACACACACAAATCATCTTTCCATAATTGTAGCACCAAAACTCATTCCCTTCAATTAACACCACTCAACTAAGGTTCCCAGTGAAACGAAAAACAAAACTTTTTAGCTTCAACTATTCTCAAATTTAACTATGAAAATCAAACTCAAACAGTAAAAGAGGTAAGAAAAATAGTTAATAATTCAATAACAACACTGAAAAGATAATTCTGACTAATAATCAAACAGAAAATGGATAATAAAAGTTTTAAGACAGTTCCTACTACTATTCGTTCTCATATGGTGGAACATATTTGACCAAGCAACGGTGGTGAAGATTGAAATTACATTTGACACATTCAAAAGTCTTATCATGGCAAGAATCACCACATTTATCACATGGAGGATGTGGGTCCTCGGCCTTGCTCTTGTCAACAAAAGTGAGAGGATGTTCGTGTATGTCAAACGTATAAGTCTTCCCAAACTTGATATATGGATATTTCCCAAGAATGCAATCAGGATGAGCAGCTAAAGTGTCATCCGGATAATAGTAAAACCAACGATTTGGAAGTCGGTTTTTTCCACAAAAATCACAATAATATTCATATTCTTCATGATGATCATCTTCAAATTCAAAACAAAGTATGAACGTTACTTCGAATGGATCTTCATCTTTGTATGGATCGTATCTTACGGTAGGCGGTAGTGTAGCGCATTTGAAATCCAGATTAAATTCACATTCAGCGCAACGAATGATATGTCCAACAGAATCACAACAACTGCACTTACCAGCGGAGAGAACAAGTCGGCGGTGGGGATGACTTTCATGGACAAATTTGTCAGATATCAAACTACAATGGACATCTAGGTCGAAGTTGCATTTCTCACAACGGTAGACGAAGCCATTACAATCACGCCCACAAGCATAGCAACAAAAAGAAGGAACATACGGTGGCTTTGGAAGGAGAGTGAGGGGGTGCCAATGAAGTGGGTGTGACTTTTTTCTGGGCAATTCAACACAATATTTGTGAAGAAAGAATTCGCATCGAGTACAAGCATAAAACGGAGGGTCGATAGGCCACATACACCCGTCACATTCTTCTTGTGTCTCAAGCTGCTCACCAACAAGCTTCAAGTCATGGTCATGACTGAAATGCTTGATTTCCACGGGTATTTCAACTTTGTCCTCTCCCAGCTTGGATTTCTTGACAACATATGTCAATGAATCAATGGATTCATTAAGCCCCAGATCTTCGCATTTTAGCATACTAGTGGATTCGATGGGAACCGTATCTTGAAGGGGATTGGCGAGGTTCAGAGGGTGGGAAGAACAATGTAGGTGAACCAAGAATGGGCAGATAGCACACAAGTAAAACATACCTTTGCCTTGTTTCCCACAGGCGTCGCAAGTGAAAGAGTTAGATCTCCGCACGAGAGTCAATGGGTGTTCATGAATTTCAGCTTGGACGGTGAGCGGTAGAGAAGCGCATTTACTTTCAAGGCTAAAATTACAGTGAGAACAATGGTAAATGAAGCCCCATAGAACCTCTGTATTGCAACCGTCGCACTTGATTTCCCTCTCCCAGGAATACGCATGGATGAGAAGAAGGGGATGTTTCGGGTGCAGCGGGTGCTCCAACTGGTGGGGCAGTTGTGCACATGATTTGTGAAGGATGAACCAGGAACACTCTTTGCAACTGTAATTAGGACCCCATATTTGATTTTCGCAGCCATCGCAGAGTAATTTTTCATGATCCTTTTTAGCCTCTTCATTGAAGATCAACGGATGCCTGTGGATGAAATGTTGAAGCTCCATCTGCCTCTCCATCTCCCTATCTGTTACACGGAATTTCTAAAAAACGAGAAAAAGGAAAGGAGGAAAAGGAAACCCAGAAGGTGCGAGAAGGAATTCACGCGAGAAGGAAAAAAAGGGTTCGTGTGAGGAAGAGGAGAAGAGTCTGGGGAAAAGAGTAATGGACATTGCATTGGGTAGTGAAATTTTTAGATGAATTCAATAGAGGCGTCAGAAGGTAGAGGGAACTCTTTGACGACCAAAAGTGGATTGAGATCCCCGCAATAGTGGAAGAATTGCCCACCGTTTTTTTTAAAAAAAACCTAGTGATCCATTTTCATTTAACCGCCACCGATTGTGTTCCATTTAATATAAAATAATAAAATATTATTATTTTTTAAAAAAGTAAATATAAAATAAAATAAATTAATAAAAATATATGAAATGGTTCGGTCACCCCATTTTCCTCATAAGAGGTGGCTCCCCAAAGGCTAGTTGGGGGTGGCCGGCCCCAGGGGTGGCTCGACCACCCCGTGGGCAATTCTCCCACTATTGCCGGGGATCTCAATCCCTTAAAGTGTGTCGAGTTTATGG
>NC_081542.1:5486837-5487056 GCF_901000735.1 Corylus avellana | reverse complement strand
GTTAAATTAAATTAATATTTTAATGAGGTAAAACGGTGCGTTTTGAAAATTTTTGGAGGGTTGACTCAGAGACTTATTTTACAAATACGCATTTAAAAATAATATTTTTTAAAAAAATGAAATGAAATTTTTTAATTTTTTTAACTGAAATTTTTATTTAAAAAAAAAACATTTTTTTTATGTAGTATTTTTTTTAAAACGTAAATTTTTATTTTTTTA
>NC_081542.1:5470664-5486817 GCF_901000735.1 Corylus avellana | reverse complement strand
AAGTCTCTGAGTCAACCCTCCAAAATTTTTAAATTCCTAAGTTTTTTTTCTTTCGAAAATGTACTCTCTGGGTCAATGGAAATGACAATAAAATTCCTACCGTCAAAAATTTTTAACAGCCGTTAGTCAAATTCAAAACGAACCGTTTTACCTCATTAAAATATTATTTTTTTATTAATTTAATTTTAAAAAAATCTTAAAAAAATGAATTTTTTTTTTTAAAAAAGAAAGGATAGGGGTGGTTCGGGGGTGGCCAGCCACCCCATAGGATAGTTGACTCAGGGACTTATTTTATAAATACACATTTAAAAATAATTTTTTTAAAAAAAGTTAAACGAAATTTTTTAATTTTTTTTAACGGAAATTTTTATTTAAAATAAAATAAAATTTATGTAGTATTTTTTTTAAACGTAAATTTTTATTTAAAAAAAATTATAAATCAAAAAAAAAAAAAACTCAATTATATTGTGACACATCAATTTGTAAAATTTGTTTGTAATATTAGCATATTTCTATATCTTTTCTTTTTGTAAAAAGATTTTGAACCAAATGGCTAATTCGGTTTAAAAAACTGTCACAGATGGTAAATTTTGTAAACCAAAATGCTAATATAGTACTTTTGTCTAGGCTCTGTTCATTTTTTTAATGGAGGTACACATGACTATTGGAATAATTTCCTCAGTTTTGAATACACAAGATAAAACAAGTAGAGATAAAGCTGAAGACCAACTCAAATGAAATATTAGATAATATCTTATCTTTGATTTAAGTTTGTTAGTTTGATTTAATTTTGTTACGTTTGAAATTTCAAAACCAAATGTATATCTTATAATTTGTTATAGGTAGAAGTATTGTCAAAGACTTTATTGAGGCACCTCTGTAAAGCTATGAATTTCTGTTTGAAGCTTTTAAGTCATGGCATAGTAGATATATAGCATTTCCAAGCATCCTGAAAACCTACCCAATTGAATTAATAAACAATTCAAAGAATCAGTAGCCAAAAAAAAAAAAATTAATAAACAATTTCATTCAACTTTTATAAAATCTCTCATTCAAATTTAAACACGTATACAGTGCATGTTTTCAACGGACTCCATCAATTATTGTGAAATGTTATTTTAGCATATTTTTATTTTTATTTATTGTTTTTTAATGAAAGACATTCATATCGTGTAATATATTTTTACACCCAACAAAAATTCATAACGTATTCGCATGTACTCAACTCATAACTTACTATAATCGCCAAGTCATTTGGATGGAAAACAAACATTCTTAACATAATCGCATGTACTCTAAGGAGGAGTGTTTTTTTGTTTTTTGTTTTTTGTTTTTCCTGAGTGACTCATCAAGATTCAAGGGAGGGATTGGTAACATAAGTTACTAGTCCTTGTGAAAGCTAGGTAGCAACAAGGAAACTGTTTCTTCTTCGTCTTTTTTGAAGCAACAAGGTATAATATCTTCTTGAATTAATGCAAAGCTTTCTGGGCTTTAACATTTATCCTTTCCAATTTGATCTTCTCCCTTTTTTAATTCAACTATAAAAATCAAACACAAACAATAAAATAAAAATGGTAAGAAAAAGAGTTAATTATTTAATAATGACACTAGAAAGATACTTTTGATTAATAATCCAACAATTTTCCTTGTAGATTTTTGAACACCAACTAGAAATTACAATTGACACCGGCTAGAAAGACCGAAACACCAATCATAGTAAGCACAATTGAAAATGATGAAGATTGAAATTACATTTGACACATTCAAAAGTCCAATCATTGCAAGAATGACCACATTTATTACATGGAGGATGAACGCCTTTGCTCTTGTCAACAAAAGTGAGGGGATGTTCGTGCGTGCCAAACTGCTAAGTCCTCCCAAACTTCATTAATGGCTCTTTTCCAAGAATGCAATCTGGATGAGCAGGAAATTCGAGATCTGCACAATAGTAGAACCAATGTTTTGGATCTCGTGGTTCTTCACAAATATCACAATAATACTTATTATCACAATCATCTTCATCTTCATAACAAAGAGCGAACGATTGTTTGTACGGTCCGTATTTTGTGGTAAGTGGTAGTGTAGCGCATCGAAAATCTAGAGTAAATTCATAATTAGGGCAACGAAAGATTATTCCTTCAAAATCACAAGAACTGCACTTTTCATAATTTGATGTGCTGTAGAGAATTAGTCGGTGCTCATGACCTTCGTGGTTAAGGATGTCAGATATCAAACTACAATGGACATCAAGGTCGAAGTCGCATTTGTCACAATGGTAGACGAAGCCATTACACTTTCGGTTACAAGCATTGCAACCACAACACTTACCAACATAAGGTGTCTCGGGGAGGAGAACGAGGGAATGCCGATGAAGTGGGTGTGCCTTTTTTCTAGGTAATTCAATACAAGATTTATGGAGGAAGAATGTGCATGGAGTACAAGTATAAAATGGAGGGTAGATAGGCCACACACACCCGTCACATTTTTCTTCATTATCAAGCTGCTCATCAATAAGCTTTAAGTCATGCTCATGACAAAAATGTTTGATTTCCACAGCTATTTCAACTTTGTCCTCTCCTAGTTTGAATTTCTTGACAACATATGAATCTTCGCATTTTAGCGTACTTGTTGATTCAGTGGACTCCGTATCACTAGATTCCGGCACAGATGTTTCATCCCACATTAGCTTATTTGCAGCACAATGAAGATGGGTAACGAAATCACAAGTAGAGCAATAATAAAGCATGTAGTTTGTATTCACCATTTTAACACAGAGCAGGCAAAGTCGATGGTCAGATTGATTGAGCTGAGGATGTTGAACGGAATTGGTGAGGTGAAGAGGGTGGCTGTGACGGATAATTTTGACAAGCAATGAGTAGGAAGCACATTGTAGGTGAACCAAGAATGGGCAGATAGCACACAAGTAAAACATACCTTTGCCTTCTTCCCCACAGGCGTTGCAAGTGAAAGAGATAGACTTCCGCACGAGGGTCAATAGGTGTTGATGATGAATTTCAGCTTGGACGGTTAGCGGTAGAGAAGCACATTTAGTTTCAAGGCTAAAATTACAGTGAGAACAATGGTAAATGAAGCCCCGTAGATCCTCCTCTGTATTGCAACCTTCGCACTTGATTTCCCCCTCTAAGGAATAGGAATTCGTGAGAAGAAGGGGATGTCTGGGGTGCAACGGATGCTCCAACTCGCGGGGCAATTGTGCACATGATTTGTCAAGGTTGAACCAAGAACACTCTTCGCAACTATAATTAGGACCCGATATTTGTTCTTCGCACCCATGGCAAAATATTCTTCCAACACGGTCCTTGTTTAGCTCTTCATTGAAGATCAACGGATGCTCGTGGAGGAAATGTAGAACCTCCCCCTCTCTCTCCATCTCCCTCTCTATTTATGTACAAGGGAACTCTTTTATTAGTGATAAGGATATTTGTTTTGCGGTGTTGACTGGAAGGATTATTGGTTTAAAATGCAAAAATACCTGAAATATGAAGACGGATCCGGATGGATGTATTTTGCAGAGTTTGAGCTTAATTGTTGGAAAAAGATCGAGCGATCCAAATTAATGTTCGCACTTACTCTCACAGAGTGCAGCCTTCAACCGTACTCTGCAAGAAAACCACACAATCCTCTTCAAAACTACTCATCACCAAAAATAAAATACACACAACCAAATTATTAAATGCATCACAATTCAACGTCTAAACAAACAATAAAAGAAATGATACTCAAATCACATAAAAGAAGGCGTCAAGTAATTAATACTCACATGAATTTGCACTCTTTTTAATTAAGTTTGAACAAATCTGATTTTCGCTTCAAAGGTTAATGCAGCTCCCAAGTCCAACCCCAGTTCCCTTCCGATAACTGTAAGGGATCGGCAATTTTGACATTTACGGCCAAGAAAATGCCACGTCTAGACCGCTTTTATTATTTATATATTTCACGTAAAGTTGGTTACGTCTTGTGACTCAATTTATTGGAAATTTTGAAGTCATTGCAATCCCCGCACTCGCAGCTTTCTTTTTTTCATTTTGAATCAAATTATTCTTTTCTTTTTTAAAAAAAAAATATATTTAAATATGTTGGGGTCTATAATTTTCTTATATTCTCTTACAAATTTAATAGATTAACTATTAGATTTGTGAGGTCCACCACTAAATTTGTGTGAGGTCCACATAAGTTTACAAATTTAATGTTGATTTGTAAGATGAAATAGATAAAATATGAGAAAAATATTGACGTGAATCATTTATCTTTTTAATTAAATATGTTTTCTTTACAAAATATAAGTTTTCTATTTAAAGTATTATTAACAGTCTCATCAAATTTTATTCACTTAAATAGTCAAAAGTACACTTTTTCTCTATTTTTACTACCAAACTTTTTAAAACACTAGTTTCATTATTTTAATAATCAACTTTTACTGTTCCATTTAAATATTTTTTTTCAAATTTTTCTTTTTTTTTTTAAACTTTTTCAAAAAAATAGAAAGGAAGAGAGAAATTTTTTATTATTTTTTATTCATTTGGTGAGTGAACGGTTCACCAAACCAAAATCGTTATTTTGCTGAGGCGGCCGGAGAGTTTTAGCTTTCAACTCATAAATCTACCATGTGGAGATTTGTTACGATCCTATTGTCCCACATGACTTCAGTCGAATCTTAACCATGGGTATATAAGCTCTTGAGCACCCTTCCCTTGTAAACCGGTTTTCAAGGGTGAGTTCTACCCAAAGTTTGTATCATTTGGTATTAGAGCTAGCCACCATGTCGAAGGGTTTGAGTCACGAAGGGGCGACCTATTGGTTAAATTAAAATATTGATAGATGAGTGGAACCACCAAAAGAGAAAGAGCTACCATCGGGTCAGTGTCAATAGAGTGGGCCGCCGTGGACGTCGGCCATAAAGGCGTAGTGGTATGTTACAATCCTAATGTCCCACATGGTTTAAGTCTAATCTTAATTTTGGATATATAAGCTCTTGGGCACCATTGTAAGCCAGTTTTCAAGGATGAGTTCTACTCAAGATTTGTATTAAAATTCTTTTGTCCTCACCTTCATAAGAGGTTAGAAGAAGACGGTGGGCAGGGGAAGCATTCACCAGTTGTTTGATGGAGAAATTGTTGAAAAAATGATGAGTCGAATTATGGTGGTCCTAATAGAAAGATTTTGTCATCTCATGATACTTGTTTTGTGATACTTGTTTTGTGTATGATTCTTCTGCCTACTGAATGTGTAGAGCAGTGATTGTATTTATAATTGTATCACATAATGTGATCTCCTTTACAAGTGAATGTACATGATTCAAATTATAGATGACTTAAAGTTTAAATTATCAATGACTTAAGATAAGATATACATTAAATTACCAATGACTTAAAATTTGAATTATCAAGTAATTTCCAACAGCAACACCATACTCGTTAGCAGCATTGATATCTCATTTACAAGTTGATGTACATAATTCAAATTAGAGTGACTTAAAGTCTGCTATACATTATCCTTGACTGAGTTGTTGAGCTTGATGTTATCCTCTTCTAATCCAATACGCCCCCTCAAATTCGAGGCTGAGGAACAAACGTTGAGGTTGGATTTTAAGAATGGAAGCCGTGAGAGGCTTTGTGAGAACATCAGCAAGCTAATCCTCGCTAGACAGGAAACGTACATCGAATGCATTGGCTGCAACTCTATTTCGGACAAAATGATAGTGAATTTCTATGTGCTTCATTCAAAGCATGAAAAATGGGATTCGATGTGAGATAAGATTGCAATCTTGGTATAAGAACAGAGGATGGAGACATGGGTGAAGAGATAGGCTTAGCAAGTCATGTTCGTCCTCTTCAAGAGATGAGTAATGTATCGATGTTGAGTAAGATAAAGATCACCATTTTTCCATGTAGCTTCAACCCCTAAAAAGAAATGCAAAGGACCTAACTAGATCCTTAATTGCAAAATCAGAGTATAGTTCCTTGATCAGGTTATCAATTTACCTGGCAGTAGAGCTTGTGATGATGAAATCATCACATACACAAGCAGAAACACTTGTAGACTGCCAGAAATAAGGAGAAATATCGATGAATCTGACTTGGAACCAATGAATCTCAAATATTCTTGAACTCAAACGAGAATACCATGCATGAGGGGTCTGCTTAAGCCCATAGAGGGCTTTCTGCAAATTGCAAACTGCATCAGGGAACTAAGTGGGAGCCAAGCCAACCCAATTATTCTAACTGATATTTATGAAAAGTTCACATTTGACAGCAAAAAAGAAATTCAACAATCACTTTTCACACACACAGAAAAATCATCTTTCCATAATTTTAGCACCAAAACTCATTCCCCCTCAACTAAGGTTTCCAGTCAAACGAAAAACAACACTTGTTAGCTTCAAGGTTTGTTACCTATTCCCAAATTTAACTATGAAAATCAAACCCAAACAATAATTAAAAAAAAAAAGGCAAGAAAAACAGTTAATTATTAAATAACAATACTGAAAAGGTAATTCTGATTAATAATCAACGAGAAAATCGATAATAGAAGTTTTAAGACAGTTCCTACTACTACTCGTTCTCATATGGGAACATTTGTGATCAAGCACCGGTGGTGAAGACTGAAATTACATTTGGCACATTCAAAAGTCCTATCATGGCAAGAATCACCACATTTATCACATAGAGGATGGGGGCCCTTGCTCTTGTCAACAAAAGTGAGAGGATGTTCGTGCATGTCAAATGTATAAGTCTTCTCAAACTTAATATATGGATATTTCCCAAGAATGCAATCGGGATGAGCAGCAAAACCTCCATCAAAACAATAGTAGAACCAATGATTTCGAAATCGTAGTTCTCCACACATATCACAATAATATTCAAATTCTTCACGATAATCATCTTCAAATTCAAAACAAAGTACATACGTTACTTCGAATGGATCGTATCTTATGGTAGGCGGCAGTGTAGCGCATTTGAAATCCAGATTAAATTTACAATGACGGCAACGAAAGCTTTGTCCTTGAGAATCACAAGAACTGCACTTACCAGAATATGATGAGCAGGAGAGAACAAGTCGGTGATCATGACCTTCATGGATAAATTTGTCAGATATCAAACTACAATGGACATCAAGGTCGAAGTTGCATCTGTCACAACGGTAGACGAAGCCATTACAATCACGCCCACAAGCATTGCAACAAAAAGAAGGAACATACGGTGGCTCTGGAAGGAGAGTGAGGGGGTGCCGATGAAGTGGGTGTGACTTTTTTCTCGGCAATTCAACACAATATTTGTGAAGGAAGAATCTCCATTGAGTACAAGTGTAAAATGGAGGGTCGACAGGCCACAAACACCCGTCACATTTTTCCTCTTTCTCAAGCTGCTCATCAATTAGCTTCAAGTCATGCTCATGACTGAAATGTTTGATTTCCACGGCTATTTCAACTTTGTCATCTCCCAGCTTTGATTTCTTGACAACATATGTCAATGAATCAATGGATTCATCAAACCCCGGATCTTTGCATTTTAGCATACTTGTCGATTCCATGGGATCCGTATCTTGAAGGGGATTGGTGAGGTTCAGAGCATCGCTGCGACGAACATGTTTGACAAGCAATGGGTCGGAAGAACATTGCAAG
Source organism: Corylus avellana (assembly GCF_901000735.1). Taxonomy (NCBI): domain Eukaryota; kingdom Viridiplantae; phylum Streptophyta; class Magnoliopsida; order Fagales; family Betulaceae; genus Corylus; species Corylus avellana. The sequence goes on along the minus strand of NC_081542.1, from coordinate 5,479,175 downwards.
TGAACAAAGAATGGGCAAATAGCACACAAGTAAAACATGCTTTTGCCTTGTTTCCCACAAGCGTCGCAAGTGAAAGAGAGAGATCTCCGCAAGAGGGTCAATGGGTGTTCATGGATTTCAGCTTGGACGGTGAGGGGTAGAGAAGCGCAATTACTTTCAAGGCTAAAATTACAGTCAGAACAATGGTAAATCAAGCCCCAGAGAACCTCTGTATTGCAACCATCGCATTTGATTTGCCTCTTCCAGGAATACGCATGGATGAGACGAAGGGGATTGGGGTGCAACGGATGCTCCAACTGGCGGGGCAGTTGTGCACAGGATTTGTGAAGAATGAACCAGGAGCACTTTTTGCAACTGTAATTAGAACCCGATATTTGATTTTCGCAGCCATCGCAGAGTAATTTTTCATGATTCTTGTTTACCTCTTCATTGAAGATCAACCGATGCCTGTGGATGAAATGTCGAAGCTCCATCGGCCTCTCCATCTACCGCTCGGAATTTCTAAAACGAGAAAAAAGAACGGAAAAAAAGGAAACCCAGAAGCTGCGAGAAGGAATTCATGTGAGAAGGAGAAATGATTCGTGTGAGGAAGAGGAGAAGAGTGTGGGGAAAAGAGTAATGGCCATTGCATTGGATAGTGATGAAATTTCAAATTAATTCAAAAGACGCGTCAGAAGGTAATTGGTGGAGCTGGAATGACGTGGGAGGGTCTTCCTAAAGCATCCAAGAGCTCTTTAAATTTGACTTTTTTAAAAAAAATTTAAAAAATTTATAAAAAAAATCATTTAACAAGCTTTCTATTTTATTTTAAATTTAACTTTGATTAATAAAACTATCTAAATACTAAGTGCCAAAAAATAAAAGTTATTTAGTTTTTTAATATATATATATATATATATATATATATATATTTTCCTTCTCTCTCATTTACCAAGAATAAAAAAGAAGAAAAATAATAATATTTAATTAAAGTGGAGGAAGATGTAGAGAGTTTGATATTTGGTTTATTTTAAAAGTGGTTCTTCAAATTTAACTTTTATTTGAAGAGTTCGATATAGATGCTCCAATGAGCTTTTTCCTTCTTTTTTTTTATTAAAAAAAAGGAATAACATGGAGTTCCAAATCAATATTCAATAGCATTTCCAAGCATCTTGAAAGGTACCCTTTTGAATTAATAAACAATTCAAAGAATCATTATGAACTTTGCTATGGCTTCAAGCTCCCAGATCGATCACACCATTGTCCTCTCAAACATTTCGTGCCGTGCAATTCCTCTCAAACAAATTGAATCAATTGAAATTGATCATGTTTTGATTTGACGCAAACAATAAGATGTACGTAGTAGAATGTAAATAAATTAATTGGTGCTTTTGTAATCTAATATATACGCAATATATAGTTAATTATGTGTTTTTATTAAATACACTTTGTTTTTCAAATGAGTGATTCTAGGCTTCTAGCTATTAATAGGCCAAAATGGTTTATGATGGATGTTGATCAATTGTGCATTTTAATAATTTTTCAAGTGCTTAAATAATATATATAATAGCATAAACAATTAAACAATTAAACATGTTTTTTTTTCCCGAGAATCGCATTTTGTTTAATTTACAGGAATCAACTCATGACCATGCATAGTCGCCAAGTCATCATTCGGATGGAAAATTCACAAAAGTACCTTCTTAACATATTAACGTACGTACGCAAAGCTTTCCTCTCTATATATACGCATTTAATTTGGGCTTTCACATTTAATATTCTTTCCACTTTGTTCTTCTCCCTTTACTAATTCAATTATAAAAATCAAACCCATACAATAAAATAAAATATGATAAGAAAAAGAGTTAATTATTAAATAATGATACTCGAAAGAAACTTCTGAATAATAATCAAACAATTTTAATTTCCTTGTAAATTTTTGGACATCAACCAAAAATTACAATTGACATAGGCTGTAAAGAAACTAAAACACCAATCTTATAAGCACCAATGGTGAAGATTGAAATTACATTTGACACATTCGAAAGTCCAATCACCGCAAGGAACATCACATTCATTACATGTAGGATGGATGCTCTTGCTGCTATTGTCAACAAAAGCGAGGCGATGTTCGTGCTTGTCAAACTTATAAGTTTTCCCAAACTTAATTAATGGATTTTTCCCAAGAATGCATTTTGGATGAGCAGGAAAATCAATATCTCCACAATAGTAAAACCAATGTTTTGGATCTCTTGGTTCTTCACAAATATCGCAATAATACTCATCATCATAATCATCTTCAACTTTATAACAAAGTGCGAACGATTGTCCGTACGGTCCGTATTTTGTGGTAAGCGGCAGTGTAACGCATTTGAAATCCAAAGTAAATTCACAATGAGCACAACGAAAGATTTGTCCTCCAAAATCACAAGAACTGCACTTTTCAAAATTTGATGCACTGTAGAGAATAAGTCGGTGCTCATGACCTTCATGCTTAAAGATGTCAGGCATCGAACTACACTGGACATCAAGGTCGAAGTTGCATTTGTCACAGTGATAGACGAAGCCATTACAATTGTGCCTACAAGCATTGCAAACAAAATATTTATCAACATCACGTGGCTCAGGGAGGAGAGCGAGGGGGTGTCGATGAAGTGGGTGCGACTTTATCGTGGGTAATTCAACACAAGATTTGTGAAGAAAGAATCTGCATGGAGTACAGGTATAAAATGGAGGGTAGATAGGCCACATACACCCATCACATTTTTCGTCATTCTCAAGCTGCTCATCAATAAGCTTTAAGTCATGCTCATGACTAAAATATTTGATTTCCACAGCTATTTCAACTTTGTCCTCTCCCATTTTGGATTTCTTGACAGCATATAGTAAGGAATCAATGGATTCAACAAGCCCCAGATCCTCGCATTTCATACTTGTTGATTCAATATGCTCCCATTGTAGCCCTTTCATATTTATATTTGCAGCACAATGAAGATGGGTAACAAAATCACAAGCTGAGCAATAATAAACCATGTAGTTTGTGTTCACCTTCTTAACACAGAGTAGGCAAAGTTGATGGTCGGATTGATTGAGCTGAGGCTGCTTAAGGGAATTGGTGAGGTGAAGAGGGTGTCTGTGACGAATATGTTTGACAAGCAATGGGTAGGAAGTACATTCTTGGTGGACAAAGAATGGGCAGATTGTACATAAGTAATACATGCTTTTGCCTTCTTCTCCACAGGCATCGCAAGTGAAAGTGAGAGATCTCCGTATGAGGTTCAATGGGTGTGCATGATGAATTTCAGCTTGGATGGTGAGGAGAAGAGAAGCACATTTATATTCAAGGCTAAAATTACAGTGAGAACAATAGTAAAAGAAGCCCGCCTTATCGTTTCCATTGCAACCTTCGCACTTAATTTCCCTGTTTCGGAAATACCTATAGATGAGAAGAAGGGGATGTTTGGGGTGCAATGGGTGTTCCAACTCGCGGGGTAGTTGTGCACATGATTTATGAAGGATGAACTCGGGGCACTCTTTGCAAATGTAATTCGGACCCAACATTTGTTTTAAGCACCCAACGCAAATAAATGTCTCTTGATCCTTATTTAGCTCTTCATTTAAGATCAACGGATGCTCGTGACTAAAATGTTGAAGCTCCATCTCTCGCTCTCTATTACACTCAAGTATTTCTGTACAAGCAAACTCTTTAATTAGTGATAAGGATATAATTTTTTATTTTATTTTTTATTTTGTGATTAATGACTTAATTTGTTTATCTTAAATTAAGAAAGTTGTATTCCCTATTTCCTAATTTAAAATTGTCCCCTCTAGTTCCATCCTGTCTAGTTGGATAATGGATGGTAGAAAATATCCGCCGCTTTAATTTTTTATTTTTTTTAAAAAAAAAATTTACTTTGTTGTTCACTTTTTTATGTATATATATGCAATAAGGGCAAAAAACCCTTAATTATTATAACATCATACTAGCAAAAAATTAATGTTGGTATAGAACATAATAATACAACTGAAAATAGGCGAGTGGAGCAAGATGGTAGATATCACTACAAAAAATAATAGCAACAGCATAACCAAGAAAAGGAAATGAGAGTGCAGTACCTTTCACTGCTATAGAGCTTCAAGCTTGTTGGATAAATTGAAATTGAATGATCACAAACACCTTTCACCCCTTTGCTATATATAAGAAAATACAAATTTATTTGTGCTTCAGAAACTATGAAAGAGGTGGGTTTATAAACAACTTAATTGAGATCCTTTCTTTGGCTCTACTCCTTCTTTCCTGCTTTTCTTTTTGTATAACAACATTTATTCTCTTCCTTTATTCCCCCTCTTTTATATATATATATGTTATGCTCCTTTATTTTTTTCTCTTTTCTTTATCCTTTTCTTCATTTGTGCACATTCTTTACTTGGGATCGACCTCAAATATATTGTCGGCATCACCATAATTAAGAGCCAATTATATTGAAGTTTAGCCAAAAATATCAACCGACATGATGCTATGAGTTTTCATTTTTTTTTTTTTTTAATTTCTAAAATTTGAGTCTCAAGTGATGTGTCACTATTTCATTATCTTATGTATTTATTGACTAAAACAATAGATACATCATTGGGAACCAAATTTTTTAGGAAAATTTTGAAAAACCTAGCATTCCCATAAAATTTTATGAGAGGGGGAGAAAATGAAAAAATTAAATTTTTTGAAGGTAAAAATTAATTTTGAAGAGACCATTTTAATAAAAATACATAAAATTTAGAAGAAAATTTCAAATTTGTAGTGTTTTTTTTTTAAAAAAATAATAATAAAAAAAAATAAAAAAATAAAATTGGGAGGGCATGGGACCCCCTAGGGGTAGAGATGGTTTCGCCTTTGGTATTAAATTCAAAAAAGTTCATATATTTCATTCAAACTACCACCCAATTAATAATATCCTCCCAAATTTTAAGTTGCAACAATGTCCTTCCAAGTATAAATATATATGATCATAAATTTTTTTTTAATAAGACAAAAATACTCATATATTTGAAAAAATAAATAAATAAATTCCATTGGTGGAAAGGGGTGTCTCAGATTTTTTTTTTTTTTCTTTTTTTTCAATTGAAGAGTAACTAAATGTGGTCTTTTTTGCCACCGCATAAGCCTCAAGAAAACCTTTCTCACCCAACCCAGCTATGCAATCTTATGGTTTGGAGGACATTATTGCAATTTAAAGTTTGAAATTCTATTCGGACTTTTTCTAAAAAGGTTACTTAGCTAAACAAAAGAAAAAAAAAAAAAAAAAAAAAAAAAATCTTTCATTCAATTCATGGTCTAGATTTGTTTAATGGTTTTAAATCATGCGGTTTGAAGTTTTGTTGAACGGTTTCGATGCTATTTTAAAAAAATAAATATTTCAAAATATAGTCAAGTATTTAGTAAAATTTGTAAACAGAGTAAGACCCGTTTGTTAATGTTTTTTCACTGCAATTTTTTTAAAAAAAAAAAAAAAAAAAATTGAATGGGCCCATGAAGACACCCAAAAAAAAAAAAGAAGAAGAAGAAGAAGAAGAAGAAGGACATCATCTCAACTGATTATTCATTTGGCACAAGACAAAATCATTTATTTTCTGGATATTAATTTTTTCTTTTTTAAACAGAAAAGCAATATCCATTTGGAGGTCTAGTAAAAAAAAAAAAAACTATTGTGCATGTAATAAATATATAGTTTGGTTGGAGAACCTCGTTCAATACCTTTAAAAAAAATTAAAGATAATGATACACAGTAGCCTAAGAGAAACAAAAAAGAAGATAAAAATTGTTTTTTTTTTTTATTTTCTTTTCTATGAAATTATAAATGATTATTTTCTAATTCTGTCTAGAGGACATGGGGATATTTCCAAGCCATGTCTTGTCTTGTTTGCATATATGGGCCTGCGTGCCAATGTTGGCATTATTTTGCATCCTTGGATATAATAAGTGGTTTAATGGGTAGGAGGCCCACTAGCACTCGGGTACCCAACTTATTCGGCCCATAAATTTGCCCCATTCTTCCTCCTCTAACCTTTGCTCTTCTATTTCCTTCCTCTCTCTCATTTTCTCTATATTCTTTCTCCTCGGGTGTATGGGACGGGGGGAGGCATATGGCCAGAAGATGGAGACCGTTAGAAATCTTTTTTTTTTTTTTTTTTTTTTATTGGTCTTAATTTGATTGCGAATTTTGATTTACTAAAACGGATAAGACAGAGTCTAAACGACAAACCCAAATGTTATTGAGTGATTATTGAGTTATTGGGCTTTATATACCTTAGCCGAGTAGGCAGGTAAGAAACTTTAAAAGTTCAATTTTAAGGGGCCGGATTGTTAACCAAAAAAAAAAAAACCTAATTTATTATTTTTTTTTTTCTCTTAACAAATTTAAAAATTGAAAAAATATTTTTCATAATTTTATTTTTTTAGAGGTGGAGGCCCTTAAGCCCCGTCCCTGCGAGTAAGAATTAAGTTCGTACTAAATGTGATAAACCATATGAGGCCTTTAATCGTATTAAGGTTAGAAGTGTATGACGGGTGAATTTCATATCATTTTCTATATATAAGTTAAGGTCTCCCCCCTCCTGTCCATGCACAAAAACCTATATTTTAATTAGTGAAAGACTTTTGGCTAGTCCAATTGATAGCCACCTTTAGAAGACTCGGCTGGTAGCATACAATTTTATCTGTTTCAACATCATCGATCTAAGGAGATAACTTCTAATCTCTAAAATACTTGGTTTATTAATATTCTAATTCCTTTTTGACACGTTTATTATTGTTGTAACACTACTTTCTATAATCTCTTAATCTGCTTGCTTGGATATAGAGTCCTCATCTGTCTTGTTCTAATAGTCATTAACAATTACGTTTTCAAACGCATGGGTTTTATTTCTTTTTATATATATCCAAGTTTTTGTCCTTTTCATTTTGTAGCCTTTCATTTTTATTATTATTATTATTATTGGATTGAGATGTTATAAAGGTGATTAGATGGTACTATTGGTCACATGATTCTGTCCACCATTCTCGTTGACTTTCAGATCATCTTCATGAAGAACTATTGTTACCGATGGCTCGGTTTCAATACATTATAGTTATGTGGATGCATCATTATAAAGTTCCTCTCAAAAGAAAAAGGGGGACAATATGATGAAATAATTACCCAAATGAACTTTATTGTTTTTTTTTATTTTATTTTATTTTATGAGCAATGGCCCAAATGAAGTAGAAGATCCTCCTGATCCAAACAAGATCTTGGTTTGTAACATTCAATCTATATATTTATTTCTCCCACGTAACCTTTTTCCGTATCCTTATTCATTTTTTTTAAAAAAATATCTATATATTTATTTCATTATGCAGTTAAATATTAGATTATGTGGAGAAGCAATATCACAAATCAAAGTTCCTAATGCAATTTAATGATGTGATAGTGAAAAACAACCTTTAAATCAACGCTTTTGAAAAAAAAAAAAAAAAAAGCCTAATTTTTACTTCAACCACATTCCAATTGTATAACATGTCGTATACGAATCTACTAAATAATATTTATTTCATTATGCTGTTAAATATTAGATCATGTGGCAAAAGCAATATCACAAATCAAAGTTTGTAATATTATTTAATAGACTATTATACTACTGTTATACAATTTGATGACTTGATAATGAAAATCAAACTTTGAATCGGCACTTTTGAAAAAAAAAAAAAAGAAGATAGATTTTTACTCCAACCTCATCCAATTGTATGACATGCCGTATACCAATCTATTAAATAATATTGAGATGATTGGTTTCATGTCTTAGATATCTTAAAAAGCTAACCATTTTACACACTTGTTAATTAATTGGAAAAATTAAGCTAATGAAATTAGGCAACTTGGATAAAACTATTTGAAAGTAGAAACGTTTAAAAGTCAAGATGGCCTGAATTTGGTCATGAGTTGGCAAATGGGACCAAACTCACTGATTAATTTGGTAGATTATTTTGGAAAGATGATTAATCCTAAGAGATAAAGGCAGCAGCCCAAAATCAACATGTTTTCCGTGTGATTGAGGGTATAAATACGTACAAGAAAGGAAAGGCGTGGATGGAGAAGCTAGCTTTTCCCTGTTTGCTTAAAATTACTCACAGATTGTTTTCATTTTTGTTGTAAGTAAGATTAATTTCATCAAAATATATAGAAAGTAAACAAATTACAGAAAGAAGGGGTGATGACTCCCAACAATATTCATTTATATATTTATTTTTCTTGCACGAATAAAACTGGTAGGACCTGAAATCTTAATTGACCCATTAATCCATCTAATCCTACTCCAAGGACCACTTGAATTAATGGATCTTCATTCATTGACTCTAGAAGTAGTTATGCACATCTCTTCTCTTATTATTATTTTTAGGGAAAACTTAACAAAACTTTTTTGAATTTTCACGCGTTTTGAAATTACTCTCTTAATGTTTAAAAACTCTTAATTTATGGTATCGAACTTTCAATTTTTTGCAAT
>NC_081542.1:5448506-5470564 GCF_901000735.1 Corylus avellana | reverse complement strand
TTGCCTCTTCCAGGAATACGCATGGATGAGACGAAGGGGATTGAGGTGCAACGGATGCTCCAACTGGCGGGGCAGTTGTGCACAGGATTTGTGAAGAATGAACCAGGAGCACTTTTTGCAAATGTAATTAGGACCCCAAATTCGATTTTCGCAGCCATCGCAGAGTAATTTTTCATGATTCTTGTTTACCTCTTCATTGAAGATCAACGGATGCCTGTGGATGAAATGTAGAAGCTCCATCGGCCTCCCCATCTACCGCTCGAAATTTCTAAAACGAGAAAAAAGAACGGAAAAAAAAAAAGGAAACCCATAAGCTGCGAGAAGGAATTCATGTGAGAAGGAGAAAGGGTTCGTGTGAGGAAGAGGAGAAGAGTGTGGGGAAAAGAGTAATGGCCATTGCATTGGATAGTGATGAAATTTCAAATTAATTCAAAAGACGCGTCAGAAGGTAATTGGTGGAGCTGGAATGACGTGGGAGGGTCTTCATAAAGCATCCAAGAGCTCTTTAAATTTGGCTTTTCTTTAAAAATTTTAAAAAATTTATAAAAAGAGTTATTTAACAAGCTTTCTATTTTATTTTAAATTTAACTTTGATTAACAAAACTATCTAAATACTAAGTGCCAAAAAGTAAAAATTATTTAGTTTTTTAATATATATATATATATATATTTTCCTTCTCTCTCATCTACCAAGAATAAAAAAGAAGAAAAATAATAATATTTAATTAAAGTGGAGGAAGATGTAGAGAATTTGATATTTGGTTTATTTTAAAAGTGGTTCTTCAAATTTAACTTTTATTTGAAGAGCTCGATATAGATGCTCTAATGAGCTTTTTCCTTTTTTTTTTATTAAAAAAAAAGGATTAACATGGAGTTCCAAATCAATAGCATTTCCAAGCATCTTGAAAGGTACCCTTTTGAATTAATAAACAATTCAAAGAATCATTATGAACTTTGCTATGGCTTCAAGCTCCCAGATCGATCACACCATTGTCCTCTCAAACATTTCGTGCCGTGCAATTCCTCTCAAACAAATTGAATCAATTGAAATTGATCATGTTTTGATTTGACGCAAACAATAAGATGTACGTAGTAGAATGTAAATAAATTAATTGGTGCTTTTGTAATCTAATATATAGTTAATTATGTGTTTTTATTAAATACACTTTGTTTTTCAAATGAGTGATTCTAGGTTTCTAGCTAATTAATAGGCCAAAATGGTTTATGATGGATGTTGATCAATTGTGCATTTTAATAATTTTTCAAGTGCATTTTAATAATCTATAAAATAGCTAAACAATTAGGAAACGTGTTTTTTTCCCGAGAATCGCATTTTGTTTAATTTACAGGAATCAACTCATGACCATGCATAGTCGCCAAGTCATCATTCGGATGGAAAATTCACAAAAGTACGTCCTTCTTAACATATTAACGTACGCAAAGCTTTCCTCTCTCTATATGCATTTAATTTGGGCTTTCACATTTAATTTATTCTTTCCACTTTGTTCTTTTCCCTTTTCTAATTCAACTATAAAAATCAAACCCATACAATAAAATAAAATATGATAAGAAAAAGAGTTAATTATTAAATAATGATACTCAAAAGAAACCTCTGAATAATAATCAAACAATTTTCCTTGTATATTTTCAGAGACCAACCAAAAATTACAATTGGCACCAGCTATGAAAACTGAAACACCAATCATGTTAAGCACCACTCGTAATAGTGAAGATTGAAATTACATTTGACACATTCAAAAGTTCAATCATCGCAAGGATCACCACATTTATTACATGTAGGATGGACGCCCTTGCTGCTCTTGTCAACAAAAGCGAGGCGATGTTCGTGCTTGTCAAACTTACAAGTCTTCCCAAACTTAATTAATGGATTTTCCCCCAGAATGCATTTTGGATGAGCAGGAAAATCGATATCTCCACAATAGTAGAACCAATGTTTTGGATCTCGTGGTTCTTCACAAATATCGCAATAATACTCACCATTATAATCATCTTCACCTTTATAACAAAGTGCGAACGGTTGTTCGTACAGTTTGTATTTTATGGTACACGGTAGTGTAGCGCATTTGAAATCTAGAGTAAATTTACAATGAGCGCAACGAAAGATTTTTCCTCCAGAATAACAAGAACTGCATTTTTCATAATTTGTTCCGCTGCTGTAGAGAATAAGTCGGTGCTCATGACCCTCATGCTTAAAGATGTCAGGCATCGAACTACACTTGACATCAAGGTTGAAGTTGCATTTGTCACAGTGATAGATGAAGCCATTACAATAGCGCCAACAAGCATTGCAACAAAAATACTTACCAACATCATGTGGCTCAGGGAGGAGAACGAGGGGGTGTCGATGAAGTGGGTGTGACTTTTTCGTGGGTAATTTAACACAAGATTTGTGAAGAAAGAATCTGCATGGAGTACAAGTATAAAACGGAGGGTAAATAGGCGACATACACCCGTCACATTTTTCGTTATTCTCAAGTTGCTCATCAATAAGCCTTAAGTCATGCTCATGACTAAAATGTTTGATTTCCACGGCTATTTCAACTTTGTCCTCTCCCAGTTTGGATTTCTTGACAGCATATAGTAAGGAATCAATGGATTCATCAAGCCCCGGATCTTCGCATTTCATACTTGTTGATTCAATACACTCCCACTGTAGCCCTTTCATATTTATATTTGCAGCACAATGAAGATGGGTAACAAAATCACAAGCTGAGCAATAATAAACCATGTAGTTTGTGTTCACCTTTTTAACACAAAGTAGGCAAAGTTGATGGTCGGATTGATTGAGCTGAGGCTGCTTAAGGGAATTGGTGAGGTGAAGATGGTGTCTGTGACGAATATGTTTGACAAGCGATGGGTAGGAAGTACATTCTCGGTGGACAAAGAATGCGCATGTAGCACATAAGTAAAACATGCTTTTGCCTTCTTCCCCACAGGCGTCGCAAGTGAAAGAGAGAGACTTCCGCACGAGGGTCAATGGGTGCTGATGATGAATTTCAGCTTGGACAGTTAGCGGTAGAGAAGCACATTTACTTTCAAGGCTAAAATTACAGCGATGAGAGCATTGGTAAATGAAGCCCCACAAATTTTCTCTATTGCAACCGTCACATTTGCTTTCCTTCTCCTGGTACATCTTATAACTGAGAAGAAGGGGATATTTGGGGTGCAACGGGTGTTCAAACTCGCGGGGTAGTTCTGCACATGATTTATGAAGGATGAACCAATAGCACTCTTTGCAAATGTAATTCGGACCCAGCATTTGTTTTGTGCACCCATGGCAATTAAATCTCTCGTAATCCTTATTTAGCTCTTCATTGAAGATCAACGGATGCTCGTGACTGAAATGTTGAAGCTCCATCTCTCCCTCTTTATGACACTCAAGTATTTATGTACAAGGGAACTCTTTAATTAGTGATAAGGATATAATTTTTATTTTTTTGTGATTAATGACTTAATTTGTTTATCTTAAATTAAGAAAGTTGTATTCCCTATTTCCTAATTTAAAATTGTCCCCTCTAGTTCCATCCAGTCTGGTTGGATAATGGATAGTAGAAAATATCCGCCTCTTTAATTTTTTATTTTTTTTAAAAAAAAATTTTACTTTGTTGTTCACTTTTATATGTATATATGCAATAAGGGCAAAAAACCCTTAATTATTACAACATCATACTAGCAAAAAATTAATGTCGGTATAGAACATAATAATACAACTGAAAATAGGCGAGTAGAGCAAGATGGTCGATATCACTACAAAAAATAATAGCAACAGCATAACCAAGAAAAGGAAATGAGAGTGTAGTACCTTTCACTGCTATAGAGCTTCAAGCTTGTTGGATAAATTGAAATTGAATGATCACAAACACCTTTCACCCCTTTGCTATATATAAGAAAATACAAATTTATTTGTGCTTCAGAAACTATGAAAGAGGTGGGTTTATAAACAACTTAATTGAGATCCTTTCTTTGCCTCTACTCATTCTTTCCTGCTTTTCTTTTTGTATAACAACATTTATTCTCTTCCTTTATTCCCCCTCTTTTATATATATATATATATATGTTATGCTCCTTTATTTTTTTCTCTTTTCTTTATCCTTTTCTTCATTTGTGCACATTCTTTACTTGGGATCGACCTCAAATATATTGTCGGCATCACCATAATTAAGAGCCAATTATATTGAAGTTTAGCCAAAAATATCAACCGACATGATGCTATGAGTTTTCATTTTTTTTTTTTTTTAATTTCTAAAATTTGAGTCTCAAGTGATGTGTCACTATTTCATTATCTTATGTATTTATTGACTAAAACAATAGATACATCATTGGGAACCAAATTTTTTAGGAAAATTTTGAAAAACCTAGCATTCCCATAAAATTTTATGAGAGGGGGAGAAAATGAAAAAAATTTAATTTTTTTTGAAGGTAAAAAATTAATTTTGAAGAGACCATTTTAATAAAAATACATAAAATTTAGAAGAAATTTTCAAATTTGTAGTGTTTTTTTTTAAAAATAAAAAATTGGGAGGGCATGGGACCCCCTAGGGGTAGAGATGGTTTCGCATTTGGTATTAAATTCAAAAAAGTTCATATATTTCATTCAAACTACCACCCAATTAATAATATCCTCCCAAATTTTAAGTTGCAATAATGTCTCCCAAATTAAAAAATAAAAAAGTTGTCAATGTCCTTCCAAGGTCAACAAAATATATATATATATAAGACAAAAATACTCATATATTTGAAAAAATAAATAAATAAATCCCATTGGTGGAAAAGGGTGGCTCAGAATTTTTATTTTTATTTTTTTTTCAATCGAAGAGTAACTAAATGTGGTCTTTTTTGCCACCGCATAAGCCTCAAGAAAACCTTTCTCACCCAACCCCGCTATGCAATCTTACGGTTGGGGGACATAGTTATAATTTAAAGTTTGAAAGTCCATTTGGAGGTCTAGTAAAAAAAAAAAAAAAAACTATTGTGCATGTAATAAATATATAGTTTGGTTGGAGAACTTCGTTCAATACCTTTAAAAAAATTAAAGATAATGATACACAGTAGCCTAAGAGAAACAAAAAAGAAGATAAAAATTGATTTTTTTTTTTTTTTCTTTTCTATGAAATTATAAATGATTATTTTCTAATTCTGTCTAGAGGACATGGGGATATTTCCAAGCCATGTCTTGTCTTGTTTGCATATATGGGCCTGCGTGCCAATGTTGGCATTATTTTGCATCCTTGGATATAATAAGTGGTTTAATGGCTAGGAGGCCCACTAGCACTCGGGTACCCAACTTATTCGGCCCATATATTTGCCCCATTCTTCCTCCTCTAACCTTTGCTCTTCTATTTCCTTCCTCTCCCTCATTTTCTCTATATTCTTTCTCCTCGGGTGTATGGGACAGGGGGGAGGCATATGGCCAGAAGATGGAGACCGTTAGAAATCTTTTTTTTTTTTTTTTTTTTTATTGGTCTTAATTTGATTGCAGATTTTGATTTACTAAAACGGATAAGACAGAGTCTAAACGACAAACCCAGATGTTATTGAGTGATTATTGAGTTATTGGGCTTTATATACCTTAGCCGAGTAGGCAGGTAAGAAACTTTAAAAGTTCAATTTTAAGGGGTCGGATTGTTAACCAAAAAAAAAAAAAACCTAATTTATTATTATTTTTTTCTCTAACAAATTTAAAAATTGAAAAACTATTTTTCATAATTTTATTTTTTTAGAGGTGGAGGCCCTTAAGCCCGTCCCTGCGAGTAAGAATTAAGTTCGTACTAAATGTGATAAACCATATGAGGCCTTTAATCGTATTAGGGTTAGAAGTGTATGACGGGTGAATTTCTTATCATTTTCTATATATAAGTTAAGGTCTCCTCCCTCCTGTCCATGCACAAAAACCTATATTTTAATTAGTGAAAGACTTTGGCTAGTCCAATTGATAGCCACCTTTAGAAGACTCGGCTGGTAGCATACAATTTTATCTGTTTCAACATCATCGATCTAAGGAGATAACTTCTAATCTCTAAAATACTTGGTTTATTTATATTCTAATTCCTTTTTGACACGTTTATTATTGTTCTAACACTACTTTCTATAATCTCTTAATCTGCTTGAGTCCTCATCTGTCTTGTTCTAATAGTCATTAACAATTACGTTTTCAAACGCATGGGTTTTATTTCTTTTTATATATATCCAAGTTTTTGTCCTTTTCATTTTGTAGCCTTTCATTTTTATTATTATTATTATTATTATTGGATTGAGATGTTATAAAGGTGATTAGATGGTACTATTGGTCACATGATTCTGTCCACCATTCTCGTTGACTTTCAGATCATCTTCATGAAGAACTATTGTTACCGATGGCTCGGTTTCAATACATTATAGTTATGTGGATGCATCATTATAAAGTTCCTCTCAAAAGAAAAAGGGGGACAATATGATGAAATAATTACCCAAATGAACTTTATTGTTTTTTTTTTTTTTTTTTATTTTATGAGCAATGGCCCAAATGAAGTAGAAGATCCTCCTGATCCAAACAAGATCTTGATTTGTAACATTCAATCTATATATTTATTTCTCCCACGTAACCTTTTTCCGTATCCTTATTCATTTTTTTAAAAAAAATATCTATATATTTATTTCATTATGCAGTTAAATATTAGATTATGTGGAGAAGCAATATCACAAATCAAAGTTCCTAATGCAATTTAATGATGTGATAGTGAAAAACAACCTTTAAATCAACGCTTTTGAAAAAAAAAAAAAAAAAAGCCTAATTTTTACTTCAACCACATTCCAATTGTATAACATGTCGTATACGAATCTACTAAATAATATTTATTTCATTATGCTGTTAAATATTAGATCATGTGGCAAAAGCAATATCACAAATCAAAGTTTGTAATATTATTTAATAGACTATTATACTACTGTTATACAATTTGATGACTTGATAATGAAAATCAAACTTTGAATCGGCACTTTTGAAAAAAAAAAAAAAGAAGATAGATTTTTACTCCAACCTCATCCAATTGTATGACATGCCGTATACCAATCTATTAAATAATATTGAGATGATTGGTTTCATGTCTTAGATATCTTAAAAAGCTAACCATTTTACACACTTGTTAATTAATTGGAAAAATTAAGCTAATGAAATTAGGCAACTTGGATAAAACTATTTGAAAGTAGAAACGTTTAAAAGTCAAGATGGCCTGAATTTGGTCATGAGTTGGCAAATGGGACCAAACTCACTGATTAATTTGGTAGATTATTTTGGAAAGATGATTAATCCTAAGAGATAAAGGCAGCAGCCCAAAATCAACATGTTTTCCGTGTGATTGAGGGTATAAATACGTACAAGAAAGGAAAGGCGTGGATGGAGAAGCTAGCTTTTCCCTGTTTGCTTAAAATTACTCACAGATTGTTTTCATTTTTGTTGTAAGTAAGATTAATTTCATCAAAATATATAGAAAGTAAACAAATTACAGAAAGAAGGGGTGATGACTCCCAACAATATTCATTTATATATTTATTTTTCTTGCACGAATAAAACTGGTAGGACCTGAAATCTTAATTGACCCATTAATCCATCTAATCCTACTGCAAGGACCACTTGAATTAATGGATCTTCATTCATTGACTCTAGAAGTAGTCATGCACATCTCCTCTTATTAATTTTTTTTAGGGAAAACTTAACAAAACTTTTTTGAATTTTCACGCGTTTTGAAATTACTCTCCTAATGTTTAAAAACTCTCAATTTAGAGTATCGAACTTTCAATTTTTTGCAATGTCTCCACTCTGTTAAGATTTTTCGTTAAATCTTATCAAAATTTCTAAAATACCAATATTTTTTATTATAAAAATAAAAAATAAATAATAAAAATTGCAAAGATTTAGGCGTTAGTCATAATGTAACGGAATTTGCAAACATACCTACACCTAAATATTTACAATTTTTAAAATTTTTTTTTTTTATTATATAAAAAAATTGGGGTATTTTGGGAATTTTGAAAAAAGATTTAACAGAATATTTTAACGGATGAGAGACATTGCAAAAAATTGAAAATTCGATACTCTAAATTGAAAATGTTTTAACATTAAGAGGATAATTTCAAAATGGGTGAAAATTCATAAAAATTTTGTTAAGTTTCCCCTTATTTTTAATTAATATATTTTCAAACTTGGAATAAATCCATGAAATAAATTCTGCCCTAAATTGGGAGACGCATTTAATGTTATGAAAACAATGAAGGAAAGTCGTCTTCCTTCTTTTTCTGCCTTTCTCTTTCAATTTCCTTGATCTTTTCCTTTTGCTCTTCTCTTGTTCCTTGTCTTCCCAACTACGGCACCGTTTGTTTTAATGCAAGCCATACTAGAAGACAATAGGAAAACTTAAGTGGCAATTTGTTTGGTTTTTCATTTTCAAAATGAATTTGTTAAGTTTTATGTTGGTTAATTCGGTGTCAAAATTAAGGTTAGTCTAAGTCTAAGGTTGTTAGTTAGATTTAGACTTTAACTATAATACAAAAACTTGATCAAATTCGACGTCAAAATTAGAATTGCTCGTTCGGTACCTAGGTTGGAGAATGCCCGAATGAGACACTTTATATGAAATCAAGGTTCAGCTATAAAGGTTCAGCAATTTGTTGGGGTACACATTGGGTTCAGCTATAAAGGTTTTGTAAGTATCAATTGAGTATAAAGTGATTCTTTTATAGTTGATGAATTTCTTAAATTCGGTTGCTCCGAAGTGATTTTACTTTTAAAAAGTTATTCCAAAGATTTTCATTTAGACACCAAAATCCATGCATGTGTTTGATTTGTTTTATACTTTGGTGGTTAATTTTGGTGATATTGTGTATTGTTCTTAATTTTAATTTGCCAATATTTGTTGTACTTAAATTGAGAACACCTATTCACCCCCCCTCTAGCTGAATTAGGATCATATCCAGTTCATTTTAGTTATATAACTAATATTGAATGGATATTTTTGTCTCATCAAAAAGTGAAAAGACAAAAATACCTCTCTAATGTAATTAATTGGGTTCAAATGAATTAGAGAGGATTATATTCCCCACCGAAGATCTTTTGTTAATTGCCCACTACTTCGCATGTGATATCTTCTTACCAATAATAGGACTAGACTTATCTTCCATTATGTTAATGTCCATTGCACACCATGTAAGACTACTTTTCATAAGTTGAGCCATCGTGGAATGGGTCCTATGGGAGACATATATTTTGCACCGTACATGGCAAGAAAAGGACGTGTCTGACGTCACACTACCAAGAAAAAAGTAGGGATTTTTTTCCTACCAAAGTGGATTAATTCTACACTTGAAAAGAAAATGCGAATGTTATGGTTTTAATTATATAAGAAGATAATTAATGATATCATGTGGAGAATGATATTATAATATGTATAATATAATTAGATATAATCTAAGAAGCAGCTCTCCTTAATTACATCGATCAGATGAACAAACCACACCCAACGCAATTCACATTTTGGAAAGAACAAAAAGTGAGAGAGATTCTAAGTGATCAAAACAGAATAAAGACTACAATTCCCACTTAAAAAAGAACGTGTGAGAGAAATCACAAAGAAAAGTAATGTATAAGTAACCTAAAAAGTTATTGAATAAGCAATTAAAAAAGAACAAAAGGATTATAAGAATATTATCGATCAAGTCTTCTGCATTTTCTTAATCTGATAAAGAAAAAGGTGTGCCCTTTCCAAGTTGCTCTATTTCACTTTAGAAATGGCCAATAAAAGGCATGCTACTAATTATTACCCAAAACATTTCACATTCTTTTTTTTTTTTTTTATACTAATACCCAAAACATCTGCAAATTTTGTTAGAATTATACTAAATAAATTTGTTTTTCTTCATGCTATGCATGCAAAGAACAAATTAATGAGAGAGATAAACATACATCTCTTATTAGACGACAGGTTTCCTTCTCGATCTGATTGATAGCCGGATTAATTCATTTAAAATGGGTGTGTGTGGAGGAAACTAGTTTCTCAACCTTAATTTGTCTGATGACTTAAATGAAGTCTAATGGCTTCACTTAAGTGCTCACAGAATGATTCAGCCTATTATGAACCCAATAATAAAATGGTTATACCCGTTCATTAAATCTGACAACCTAAAATTAAGTAGGAAGCAGCCAAAGAATTATAAAAGTAGGCATATTAATATTATGATACAACTGTATAACCTAAATAATTACAAGGGATTATGACAGTGTACCATACCACATATATAGGTTTATGAGTCATCCTCAGAAGAGAACAAGAAAGTTACGATAAATTAATAAAACGTTCAAAATGGTTCATCTTTTCCACCAGAGTCTTATTTTCCATGTGGGAACGTATCCATTGGGAAACAAGTACTGAAGCTTCATTTCAAATGCCC
This sequence comes from Corylus avellana, assembly GCF_901000735.1. Lineage (NCBI taxonomy): Eukaryota > Viridiplantae > Streptophyta > Magnoliopsida > Fagales > Betulaceae > Corylus > Corylus avellana. The sequence goes on along the minus strand of NC_081542.1, from coordinate 5,460,124 downwards.
TCTCTTTCTTTTTCCCTATAAATACGACAAACAAGTCTTCTCTTTCTCCAAAACCAAACAAACTTTTTCCCTCAAAAACGTCTCCTTTGCTTAGTGCCTGAACTGCTGAGAAAGATGCTTCACAACATCATCAACGCCATCATCGGCGACGATGACGACGGGAACAAAAAGATGAAATGCGAGGCGGCGGGAGAGAGCCGGAAGGTTGAAGGCAGGGTGGTGCTGATGAAGAAGAATGTTTTGGACTTCAACGACTTTAATGCATCGATTCTTGATCGTTTTCATGAGTTGTTGGGCAAAAAGGTTTCTTTGCAGCTTATTAGTGCTGTTCATGCTGACCCATCTGGTAATTACTACTTCTTCTAATTCCCTTCTTTCTTTTTCTTTTCTTTTTTTTTAATTTTTTTTATATATATTTTTTATGGCTCTCTTTGTAAGATTATTTTCATTTTATGGTGCATGTTGCTAATTAATACTAATTATTCTTACATTATTATTAAATTAAAGGACCTAAACAAGCCAAAACGATCTCCTCCTTTTGAATTTCTTGCCGGCCGGCCTTAATTAATTGGGCTTATTCACAACCTCTATGAAAAGTTAGAGGTGGGATTTTCTTGTTTTTGCTTAGAAAAAGAAAAAAGAAAAAAGAAATTAATCCAATACCCAACAACTCTCTTTCCCTGCAATATCTTCATTAACATTAATGGCGCTAATTAAAAATTGACACTGACCTTGGTGAGTTTAATTGGCACAAATATTGACTAAACAAGGCTCATCTTTTGCTCTATTAATTTGTAAAAAAAAAATTAAAGCTACTATTTTGACTAGCTATTACGGTGCCTAACTAATTCAACAATACTATGGTCATGCCCAGATAGGATAATTACGTACAATTGATCTTCCCGGCCTACCTGTTCGAATAAAAAAAAAAAAAATCAATAATACATAAATTAAATTAATAAAAAAATAATCTTTTTTTTTTTTGAAAATAGTAAAAATATAATAAAAATGAATAGTTAAAATGTTAAATTGAATAACTAAAATAAAAAGTATATGCTTTAATTAAATTTTTAACTAAATATGTATTAAATGGGAGGTGGTGAATGCACCATTCTCTCTCTTTTTCTCCTGGATAAATATATATTTTTTATACGTCACCTTCATTTAATTTGCTTCTTTTTTCTTTTCTTTTTTTCGTTTTTCCTTCTTCTAATTATCACGAAAAATTGAAATCAAAATTGCGCCACCGTGGTGACGTGCCATAGAGAAATAGAGTCGACAATAATTCCCGTCGTTTTACTTGATCCAAGGTTGCGGAATCATTCTCGTCTCACGCCGGCTTGTCTGTGTCAATTATTTGTTTATTTAATTTTTAATTTAATATGTCTTAAATTATTTTAATTCATTTAAACATTTTTGGGCTATGATACCAATAACGCCAGTTTGCATGAATAGTCATGCACGTTAGGTTTTTTTTAAATAATTATAATAATAAAATATTATATTTTATTATTTTAAAATATTCAATCACCCCGGCGTGCATCACGCTAAGCGTGATGTTTAACATCACCCAAACATTTTTTGGTCATGATATACAGCACGCTAACATACCACACGCCAACTAATTTTTTTTTAAAATAAAAAATAAAAAATAAATTTAACTGGCGTGCGTGGGTGCTGTTTAGCTTCACCCAACATTTTTAAATGGGAATGAAAAATGTGGTGATTAACTTTCCGTACGCCAATTCGCTGGTCACTGCCACTGTACTCAACAGCAAGTCAAAAGAAATCTTCCAGTCCTTTTTTTCTTTTTTCTTTTTTTTTTTATTTATTCTTTTTTTATCACGTTGTTGACTATCGAGTCCTCTTTCTTTATCACCGGAAGCCCTCAAGTGATCAGATGGGATGCTCCATATGCATAATCCATGTGGATTAAATTATAAAATCTGGACCATTGATTTGGTGAGAATTTACTCATATATGATCTTGTCATTAGCTAGTTCAAGACATTTTATGATAAATTATTGAAAAAACTTCATGTTTTAACGTTTTTACAATCATACTTTTCAAGTTTAAAAAGTTACGACATCAAGTTACCATGTTTAAAAACTTTTCAATTATATCCATCTATTCAGATTTTATGTTAAATCATAACGGGGTACGTCCAAATCTTCAAAATACTCTTGTGTGTTTGTTTTAACATATGCTTTGTGACATGCTCCATAGAGCTTGGTCGTAGGACAAGTTTATTTTTTTGTAAAAAAAAAAAAAAAAGAAGTTATTTAATTAGGATAATTTAGTAATTTTATAAATTTAATTGAGGTATAAAAGACATTTTACTTATTAACTATTTGATTCAACTTGTAACATCTAATATTATAAGTTTTTAAACTTTAAAAGTAGGATTGCAAAAGATCAAAAAAAAAAGTAGGTGAAGCTAAAATGATAAAAAGGTTTTCATAAAGATGAAAAGACTTTACTATGAAACATCCGAGCACCAACTATATATGATACCACACAATTAATGGCTTGTGTGTGATTTTAAGGTCTCTATCATATTAATTTCACCACCATATATATATATATATATTTTTTTTTTTTTCTATAATCAAGGTGTTCGAAACTTCACATGAACTAAATTCTCAGAACATCATACAAAGAAACCCCTCCACACAAAATTTCACCACCAATATTGTTCCATGGATGACAGATTTAACGGTATGATGGAGATGTCCATTAATGGGTGGTGGGGCTCTAAGAGATATCAGATATTTTTCATCATGATGTTGATGACAACAAGAAGTCAATAAAACTATATTTAGTTATTGCTTGAAAATATATATATATATATATATATATATATATATATATATTAAAAAAAAAAGAAAAAAAAAAAAGGTCATTTTCATTCATGGCTATCACTATCAGCATCAGCTCACCAGATGGTGATTGGCTGTCAATCTAGTAATACTAGTAGGCATGTGATTAGGCGATGGTGACAGGCAAAAGACACAATCAGCTGACCAGAATATGAGACACCAAGCAAATGGGTTTATTTTTTAGCTCTCATCATTTTACTTTTTAAAGCAGCTAATATTCATGATTTTCTTCTGTGTGTTTTTTTTTTTCCTTTGAAAAAAACAGTACTTTTTGTTAATTGAATCCATTATCAGTATTTAGAAACCTAATTCAAATCTAAACTATTACTAAAGAAATTTAAGCTTATAAGGTAAGTGAGATTTAGCGTAATATCATAACAAAAGGATTTTGAGTTTGAACGTTGGATCCATCATTATATTCACAATGAATTATACTTAACTTCTAAATCACCACAGCAGCCATTATTGAAGTTGTTGTGTTTTTGTAGCAAATGGGTTGCAAGGGAAACTTGGAAATCCAGCATACTTGGAAAACTGGATAAGCACAATCACCCCATTGCTAGCAGGCGAGTCAGAATTCAAGGTTACCTTTGACTGGGACGAGGACATAGCAATTCCAGGAGCATTCTTAGTAAAAAACAATCATCATAGTGAATTCTACCTCAAAAGTCTCACCCTCGAAGATGTTCCAGGCCAAGGTCGGATCCACTTTGTCTGCAACTCATGGGTTTATCCTGCAGACCAATATAAAAAGGACCGTGTTTTCTTCTCCAACAAGGTAGCATATCAAACTTGGCATAAGCAATAAGCATTCATATTTTTGCATCCAAAGTAACAAGTTGATATGCATTCATATTTTTGCAGACATTTCTTCCAAATGAAACACCAGGGCCACTGCTGAAGTACAGAGAAGAAGAGCTTGTGAACTTGAGAGGAGATGGAACAGGAGAGCTTCAGGAATGGGACAGAGTCTATGACTATGCTTACTACAATGATTTGGGAAATCCAGACAAGGGCCCGAAATATGTCCGCCCGGTTCTGGGAGGGTCTAGCGAGTACCCTTACCCTCGTCGGGGAAGAACCGGACGACCACCATCGGAGACAGGTTAATTAGACATTTTATGAGATTAAACATTTATATCTATGACTACCATCATTGTTGTCATTAAGATTTTTATGTAATAACCTTAACAGATCCTAACAGCGAGAGCAGAATGAAGCTTCTTAAGAGCTTAAACATTTATGTCCCAAGAGATGAGCGTTTTGGTCACTTGAAGATGTCAGACTTCCTTGCTTATGCACTGAAAGCCGTAGCTCAATTCCTTAAACCTGAGCTGGAATCTCTATTTGACAGCACTCCCAGTGAGTTTGACAGCATTCAAGATGTACTTAAACTCTATGAAGGAGGAGTTAAGCTACCTGACGGCTTACTTCAGAATATTAGGGAAGACATCCCAGCTGAGATGCTCAAGGAAATTTTCCCAACAGAGGGTGAAGGACTCCTCAAATATCCAATGCCCCAAGTGATTAAAGGTATCATATTCAAGAGCTTTAGGATATATGAGCCTTGGAATACTACTTTCTTTGAATTAATAGTGGTGTTTCAATGATCTGGAGCAGAGGATAAGTCTGCATGGAGGACGGATGAAGAGTTTGGAAGAGAGATGCTGGCTGGAGTAAACCCTGTCAACATTCGTCGTCTTCAAGTAATCTTAAACTTCTATTATCAATTGATCCAAATACAGGATCATGGCTTTTCATATTTACTCATAATTAACTCATAATTAACTCTGAACTAATACAGGAATTCCCGCCTGCAAGCAAGCTAGATCCTAAAGTATATGGTGATCAGGCCAGTACAATAACTAAGGAACACATTGAAAATAACATAGATGGGCTCAGCATAGATGAGGTAATATATTCTGAACTGAAGTCGCTTTGTAATTACAGTGCTTTAATCTTATAACAATTGAAGCATAGTGATTGAAATGTCTTTGGTTGTAGGCAATCAACAAGAAGAAGCTATTCATATTAGATCACCATGATGCAATCATGCCGTACCTGAGGCGAATAAACTCAACTTCCACAAAGACGTATGCCAGCAGGACAATCCTTTTCTTGAAGAATGATGGGACTTTGAAGCCATTGGTGATTGAATTAAGCTTGCCCCATCCTGAAGGAGATCAATTTGGTGCCATTAGCAAAGTGTTCACGCCAGCTGAAGAAGGTGTTGAAAGTTCTATTTGGCAACTGGCAAAAGCTTATGTAGCTGTAAATGACTCTGGATATCATCAGCTCATTAGCCACTGGTACACCTCTCTCAAAGAAAGAAAAATTCAGTCCATCTTTTATGACGGTTTTTTGAATAACTTTTGTGTTGGTCACAGGTTAAATACCCATGCAGCGATTGAGCCATTTGTGATAGCAACAAACAGACAACTGAGCGTGCTTCACCCAATTCACAAGCTTCTGCATCCTCACTTCCGTGACACAATGAATATAAATGCATTTGCTCGGCAGATTCTCATCAATGCTGGTGGGGTTCTGGAAGCGACAGTTTTTCCAGCAAAGTATTCCATGGAGATGTCATCAGTAGTTTATAAGAACTGGGTTTTTCCTGAGCAAGCACTTCCTGCAGATCTCATCAAGAGGTAAATGTTACACTCCAGATCAAAATGACAGTCATGGTGTATGAGATATTTGGCATTATAACTAACTTCAAATCTGAAATGCAATGTGAATTTATCCATCAGGGAAACTAAAAACTAACACTTACTTCAAAACTGTTGAATGATAGACTCCATAAAGGCATAATGTTTAGAGGGGTTGAGGCCAATTTTAGGGCTTCAAATTTTGGTTGTGTTATTGGCCTAAAGTTCTACACTAAAAAAAATAAAATAAATATGTCTGTGATCTATATATCTCAAATGACATATGCTATTCGTTTTGCTTCATTTAGGGGAATGGCAGTTAAGGATTCAAACTCCCCACATGGTCTTCGTCTACTGATTGAGGACTATCCATATGCTGTTGATGGGCTGGAAATCTGGTCCGCAATCAAAACATGGGTTGAAGACTACTGCTCCTTCTATTACAAGAGTGATGACAGGGTACAAAATGACTCCGAACTGCAGTCCTGGTGGAAGGAACTTAGAGAGGTGGGTCATGGTGACAAGAAAGATGAGCCCTGGTGGCCTAAAATGCAAACGCGTGAAGAGCTTGTAGAAACATGCACCATCATCATATGGATTGCTTCTGCGCTCCATGCCGCTGTGAATTTTGGACAGTACCCTTATGCAGGCTACCTCCCAAACCGCCCAACACTCAGCCGTCGGTTCATGCCTGAAAAAGGCACTCCAGAATATGATGAACTCAAGTCAGACCCTGATAAGGTTTTCTTGAAAACAATTACTGCCCAACTCCAGACACTTCTTGGTGTTTCCCTCATTGAGATTTTGTCAACGCATTCTTCCGATGAGGTGTATCTTGGGCAAAGAGATACTCCTGAATGGACGTTGGATGCAGAAGCATTGGAAGCCTTTGAGAGATTTGGACAGAAGTTGGCCGGAATTGAGGATAGAATTATAAAAATGAACAATGACAAGAAATGGAAAAACCGAGTTGGACCAGTAAAGGTGCCATATACTTTGCTCTATCCCACTAGTGAAGGTGGAATTACTGGTAAGGGAATTCCCAATAGTGTCTCAATCTAAAACTTTGCTTCTCTATTGGGTTGTTGTTAGAGTTTTACAGCAATGTTTTTCTTTCGTCTACTTGTGCTATAATAAGTTTCTCCTTAATAAAGGCATGTATAGTCGGAAACTCTCTCAAGCGTTTCAATTTGACTAATTGCTCCTTGTAATTTATTCTAAAGTTTGAAGGGATCTTATGTCCTACCACTCTTGTGGGTGTCTTCAATCTAATGCGATATGCTCATGTGTAGTTGTTTATTTCATTTTAATTCATTCTGACCTCATCCAAAAAAAGTAAAGTTAGAATCTTCGAACCTCAGGCACCTATATCTATAACTTGTATATTAATGCTAGGTGGGGGGGAGGAGGAGGAGGAGGAGGAGCAGAGGGGTTTCAAACCAAAGAACCCTTATCAAACAATTACTACGAAAATGCAATGGCAAAATGCTGATATGAGGAGACTAGAATTATCAATCAGCACAATGTTAGCAGATCAGTCTAATAATTAAATGGACGAAATCGAAACAATGATGCTTAAAGAAACAGGGAAATCATGATTTACCTCTGTACCTTCCAAAATTCCTAGCTCTCAGCTATGATACAAGCTCAGTGGTGGCAGTCCGGTGCCCTCAAAGCTCAGAGCAGTGGCTCTCAAAGCTGCTGCATCTTTTTACCGTACAATGGTGAACTTTTAGTCACAATTTAGACCATTCAGTAAGTTAAATCCCCCAACAGCCTACAAACTATTCATTTGCTTCCCTTCTGGTTGGAGTGTTTGCTAGAGCTGCAGATTCTTGTCTTCTTTAATTACTTTTCTTTTTCATACTTAATTTCTTCTTTCATTACCCATATCACTCCTATCACACCTTCAGTTACGCGATCTCGTAACAATTGGTATCAAAACCATTCATGTCTGACGTAATTTCCTAAAAATCTCTTAATTATTTTTTACTTTTCTAACGTAATTTCCTCCTCCATTACCCATATCCCACCAATCACTGTTCAATTACGCGAACACTAAACTGTCAAACACATTATGAGGAACATGAAGGTTTGAATCTTTCTGGTACGTGTTGATGGGATTTGAGTATTCTGTATAACCCATAACAAAAAATATTCTCACAAGAATCGCAAATTTTTATAGAGTGGGCAATGTAATGGGCTTCAAAGCAATTGGAAGCAATCGGGCTAACCCACTAGTGAAAGTTTTGGGCTTTTTATTTTGTTGTAGTTCAGGGGCTGGAGGCCAATGATAGTGGATTCTACAACATTCTTAATTCAAAAGAACTGCAATTTCTTTTAGGCATTTTTGATAAAGTTAAATCATAGTACCATGCTAACCAGAATCCACAGGTGCTGGTGCAACCCGACCAATTGCTGATTCACCAAAATCAGGATCTAGAACTTCTTCATACTTATTTTCATCGTGAGGCACAATTCTAACTTCAAAACTTGCAGGCATCAAGCCTAAATTTTAAAACTTGCAGGCACAGTTCTAACTTTAACAAAAAGAAATATCACGAAATAATTATTACACTAAATTTTCAGCTTTATACAAGCTATCTCCTTTAAAATGGTTTATTACTACAAATATTACATCATTAATTATCATTAATTTAGCTACGAAGCAAAAAATCAAATGGTGATTTTAAGAACCACATTATTCTTAGAGAAAAACAAGAGTGACACAAAAGGGACTTGTAACATTATTCCTCAAATAAGGATAAGAATCATTTTCATTTTAAGTGAAATGAAAAATATCTATTATATTTTATAGATTTAATAGTATATATACTTCTACATAGTGTATAATGCATACGTTGTTATATCATTCAAAAATTTAAATGAGTAATGTTAGGAATCACATTTATATCACACAATTATCGTATAATGATATGACCGTTTCAACCAACCCTTAGATTAATTATTGTTAAATATAAAATAAAATCCAACAATTAGTTGTAGGGAAGAAATCATAATTTTTCATTTAGAGAGGCCAAAAATGAGAGGCCAACATTAATTTTGATAGGGGCCAAACTTGACTTTTAGGCCTAAAAACACGCACACGTACGTACACATAATATATGTAACTTAGTAAAAATTTAAATAATAAAAATTTTGAAAATCGGTAGCGTCATGACTCTTTTAGGTCCGAATGTAGATCCATCCTAAATTAGTTGAAACGGACTATTATGAGATAAATTAGATAATTATAAAGTAAAAATATAATTTATAACATTATGCATTTTACTTACAATAACACCACGTTAATTACAACAAAATAAAATTATGAGCTAGCTTAGAATAAATCTAAATGAAAATATTACGGCCCTTCATACGTTAAAAATGAAAAAAGAAAGTGAAGCCTATAAAGTGGGCAAACTCTTTGTGACCAATGAACAAATTTTCTCATACCAAAATCGGCAAATTTTCGGATGAGAGTTTGGGCAACCTGTTTTTGTGAAGCAGCAGGCTTCGGAGCTTATTAATCTTGAAATTGAGTATATGTAGCTTGTAGAAAAGAATGACTATTGCGTTCCCATACTAAAGACGATAGACATTGGAGAAGAATTATTTGTAGTAATGAAGAATTTTATTTGTAGTCTTCAAGATCTGGTAACATTAAAAACTTCCCCATGGGTAAAGGTGCTCGAGTGGAATTGTTGAAGTTTTTGCCACATGACTTGCAGATGTGGGAAGAAAACAATCTTCCTTCAACCCACTTACTCAGCATAATGTGGTAAGAAATCTTTGAGTTATGTTACATATTTTGGGATTTATTTTGGAATTGATTTTCTTGGTTTTCGGGCGTTAGAAACCTTAAACCCAAACTAGGTTTTAGTTTTTAACCAAGATCTCGATGAAGATAAGTTTTTGTTAAAAATGATTACTAACTAATTTCATTGTCTATTTGTTGTGTTACAAAAGTCTTCTTCTCAAATTCAGTCATTTTCCCAGGTAAATCATGTGAAGATTTAGACTTTTTTATTTTTTTTAATACGTTTAAAATGTAAACATTTTGAACAAACAATGAGAAGTAGTTAATATGTAATGTTGGAGTATTTTAAAGAGAGATTTCTAGAAATCTATGTCTTCCTTAACTTTAGAACGAAATCCTATTGAGGATAATGTCCGCCTTATTGATCCCCACATAAGAAACAAAGAGTAACATGTTATACGATATTAATGCCTACTTTAAGTGGCTAGTTAAAATATAAAAATTGAGTTTTCTAGTTAAATGTAGCTTAAGTTTGGCTAGTTTAATATGAATGCTCTCTCTTTACTTAAACGCTAAAAAACTGTGGTTTTCTCTTTCTCTTAACTATAGAGCTCTCATCCTTTCAACAATGAACGAGAATAATATCTGTGGAATAGACATAATTTTAATGCTCCAAAAGCCGAAGATCTACAAGGTGTATCATGATGAGGGTGTTGTTAATGCAATTATTGAAAATATTACGACCCTTCATACCTTAAAAAAGAAAAAAGAAAGTGAAGCCTATAGAGTGGGCAAACTCTTTGTGACCAATGAACAAATTTTCTCATACCAAAATCGACAAATTTCCAGATGAGAGTTTAGGCAACCTGTTTTTGTGAAGCAGTAGGCTTTAGAGCTTACTAATCTTGAAATTGAGTATATGTGGCTTGTAGATAAGAATGACTATTGCGTTCCCATACTAAAGACGATAGACATTAGAAAAGAATCATTTGTAGTAATGAAGAATTTTATTTGTAGTCTTCCAGATCTGTAAGATTAAAAACTTCCCCATGGGTAGTGGTGCTCGAGTGGAATTGTTGAAGTTTTTGCTACATGACTTGCAGATGTGGAAAGAAAACAATATTCCTTCAACCCACTTACTCAGCATAATATGGTAAGAAATCTTTGAGTTATGCTACACATTTTGGGATTAATTTTGGAATTGATTTTCTTGGTTTTAGGGTGTTAGAAACCCTTTAGGGTTCCCAATATTTAAATGAAATAATGAAATTGGATCTCTAGCTTTGGGAGCTGGATATAAGAGCATTCACATGCATTGAGCTCTTCAAAATTTATCTAAATTTAACTCTAAAAATCTACTTTAGTTGATTTAAATAGCCACTTTTCAAAATCACTAAACATCAAACTCACTAAATATTTATCTACTTTAATTAAATATTATATTTTATTGGTTGAAACCAACTTTTGGACTCTTTGTATTAAAAATCTACTTTAGCATAAAAAAGAAGAAGTTTGAAATAAAAAAAATAAAAAAAATTAAGAAATAAATAACTTTCTATTTTAGGCTCTTTGTATTTAATGAGTATTCAAGCATGGAGTTTAACATTGAGTGGAGTGTTTGTTAAATGACATGTTTTGTTAAAATTATAGAAAAAAATCCAAAAATAATAATCTCAATGTGAGTGTTCTCAGTGCTTTAATATATATATAAATTTTGAAATGAAATCTAACTCCATGCAATATTGCACTTGTCCATGTCAGATGTCGGCCATTGGCGGACACAACCATTTGGAAGCAATCCTTCATTTCATCTCTATCTTATCTTCATGATTCTTGAATGGCTGTTTCTATCAGTTTTTGCTTTTGTTTGTAGAAATGTCTTCCAAATCTTTCCCGGTAATAAAGTGAGGTTTGATGTGATTGATTCCTGAACTCCACTTTCTACGGTTTTATTATTCCTCTCTCAACTACTTTTATTTTTATTTTTATTATTATTTGTTTAATAATGGTGATGGAGATACACAACTAATTCCCTTATAGCTCGCTTAAAAAAAACAAAAAATAAAAAATAAAAATAAAAATTCCCTTATAGCTCAACTATTTAGAAGAAGAAAAAAAACAAATTATACTCTCTCAAATGATCACTTATTATTAGTGTCTTAAAGTAAATTAAATATTTTATAATGGTTTTAAAGGTATTAAAGGGAGTAATAACGACTAAGGAATAGAGAAACCCTAGCCATCTCTTTTCTCTCTAGCCACTAGAGAGAAAAGCGAAACCCTTCAGCCACATAGGGGAGGAGGGTTGGCCGTTTGGCTGCCTCCCTC
>NC_081542.1:5447273-5448066 GCF_901000735.1 Corylus avellana | reverse complement strand
CTTTCCCCCTCTGTTTTTCTCCATTTTTGCCCCTTCCCTGCTGCTTTTCTTCCCCGCCTTTATTTTCTGCAATGGGCTCCTTGCCCTTGTTTTGGCTCTTTGTGGATTCAGATCTTGTCTGTGGTCGCCGCTTCGTAGCCCGCTATTAAGGTTTTCTTTCATGCGTCCCCACTACGTCGAGCTCCCATGCCCCTTACGCGGGGGTTTCCGGCCTACATGGGTCAGGCTCCCTTTCGGCTACTGTCTTCTCACTTTGTGCTCATTTTCCTTGTTTTTTTTTCTTGTTTTGGTGGTTCCTTGTTTTTTTTTCTCGTTTTTTTCTTGTTTGTTGTTGTTTTCAGGTCTTGCTTTGTCGGTCTTCTCTAGGCCTGTTCGCCGTCCATCGTTCACTGTTGAGCCTTTCGACGAGTCCCCGCCTTGATGAGCTTCCAACGCCCCTTTGGCTTTCAGTTCCCAGCGTGTGCGTGATCGAAGTGTACTGTTTCTTTTCTTGTTTTATTTCCCTGTATTGTTTAATTTTCCTATTTTGTTAGGCTTGTAATAAGATTTTTTCCTCTCTCACTCGATCTATGTCACCTTCGGGTTAATTAGTTTTGGTCCAGACCTTTGAGTTGTGGATGTGATCATTATCCTGGCCTTCAGGTCGAAGAGGAAGAGTTTCAACATGAGAGTCTTTTCGCTCTCAGGGTCGAAGAATAATTGCTATCCATGCATTTGGTTGAGTCTGTCTGTCACAGATCTAGTACTAAATCTGATTTTAGTCATGGGTTAGCGGATTGATCTCGAATTTTGT
>NC_081542.1:5444781-5447176 GCF_901000735.1 Corylus avellana | reverse complement strand
AAAAAAAAAAAAAAAAAAGGTATTAAAGGAATTAACATTAATAAGGGAACATTGATTAGTAGGGATCGATAGAAAGAATTGAACTTAATTATAAATAGAAATTTTGGAATCAAGAAAATCGTTTGGACGATGCCATCGTAGCACAAGAGGGCATTTCAAAAATCATTCAAATGATGACCCATAGGATATAAGTTATATAACAATATCTATTTCTAAGAGGTAATTTAATCGGAGACTACGCTTAATGAAGCGGACGTCACTAATTCGAATTCTTTCTTGTGCGACATATCAAAAAAAAAAAAAGGATATAACAATATCTTAGGAGCACCATTATAACGATTTGTGAACCATTTGAACGGTTACAACTTTGCATGCAAAAATAATACGTCCCAAACTTAAAACATGCGGGAGAAACCCTATAAAAACTTAAGAAACCCTAATCTTCTTCATTTGGACAACCTCCGGCAGCCATAGATCAAGATATATATATATATATATATATATATATATATATATATCTCAAACCTAAAACTTCTAGGTATAAAGCTTGGAACTTAAGAATTACGTTTGCAAATGTATGGCTTTTATTTGTTTATCCAAGTTTTTGTCCTTAATTAGCATCTTGTAGCCTATTTTATTATTATTATTTTCGGGTTGAGCAGTTATAAAGGTGATTCAGATGCTATAATTGTCCACCATTCTTCTTGACTTTCAGATCATCTTTCATCAACTAGTTGTTACGTCTTACGTGGATACATCTTATTCTCTTCTTCTTCTTCTTCTTATTCTTTATACATCTTGTTCTAGGTCACGCCAAACAATCAAAAATAAGAAAAATATTTTTCAAAGTTACGCTGAAACAAACAAAACCTCAGTAATTAATTGAAAAAGCTAATGAAATGAATGCAACTTTGGATAAAACTATTAGAAACATTGAAAAGTCAGTGCAATTGCTTGTAAAATTAGGTTGGCCAATGTTCTAGGTCATGCCAAACAATAAAAAATAAGAAAAACATTTTCAATATTACGCTAAAACAAACGAAACCTCAGTAATTAATTGGAAAAGCTAATGAAATGAAGGCAACTTTGGATAAAACTACTAGGAGCATTGAAAAGTCAGCTGGATGGCGTCGATTTGGTCATAAGTTGGAAAATCCGGACAAACTCATTAGTTAATTTAGGAGATTAGGTTGGAAAACTGAATTTTATGATAGCGTGCCAAGAAAACCATAGAAAAAAAAAAAAAAAAGGATTAAGAGAAAGGTTGTCGTAAAAAGTGATTTTTGAAGCGATCCAAACACACTGGATTGCTTGAAGATATGCAGTGGAAAGAAAGGAACTTGGAAACCACGGCAGCAAAAATTACACTGAAATCGACACAAAAGATTACATTCAAACCCACTTGGGAAATAATTTTGTTGTACGTAATCGATCCGGTTGTCGTCCTTCATACAAAAGTTTGTTCCTTAGCTCATCATATGCGACGCTTCTTACATGTGCTTATTATTATTTCTTACCATTTCTGCAAACTTCTATCCATGCATTTCCTTTTCCTACCAAAAAAAAAAAAAAAAGTTAATTTCTGCTTGAAGTATATATATATTAAAGATCAAGATGCCTTTAATTAAAGCACAAATCTTTTCAGTCTTTTCTCTTTTTAGTATTTATATGCAATTACGTACCATTCATTTTAATTAGCTCAAAGTTCTCTAATTGTCACTCACCACTTCAATTTTCATTTATTTTTTAATTTCTTGCACGAATAAAACTTGTAGGAACTCAAATCTGACCCATTAATCCATCTATCCTAATGCAAGGACCACTTGAACTGGATCTTTATTCATTTAACTAGAGGTAGAGTGTCTCTTTTTATTTTATTTTATTTTATTTTTATGGAAAAGTGTGCTTGTCATCTCGAACTACTATCCAAAATGTTTTTTTTCTCAAGCTTTTAATCGTAAAGAAAAAAATTAATTTCTTGTTTTTTTTTTTCCCGGATTTATTAGAGTATTTTTTCATATTGAAAAAAAATTTAAGTTATTTTTATTTTTTGGCTAGTCTTGGGAGGACGTTATCAATTTTTTTTTTTTTTTTTTGTAGTTTAAGAAGAACATTGTCGCAATTGAAAGTTTGGAAAGACATTGTCAATGGAAAATGCTAAGAGTCAATAAGTTTTCTATATTTGGCCTATATTCTCTTATAAATGTAATAGATCAATCATTAAATTTATGGAACAGGATCCTCTCCAGTCCATTATGGACTGGAGAATATCCAGTTCATGGCTAGGATTTCATCTCAGAAATCCTATGGCCACAAATGGGGCACAGATCCCACTAATAAAAATAATAAAAAAAATATTATTTTAAATTAAAAAATAATAATAAAAATTTAAGAA
>NC_081542.1:5443401-5444681 GCF_901000735.1 Corylus avellana | reverse complement strand
AAACAATCAAAAATAAGAAAAATATTTTTCAAAGTTACGCTGAAACAAACAAAACCTCAGTAATTAATTGAAAAAGCTAATGAAATGAATGCAACTTTGGATAAAACTATTAGAAACATTGAAAAGTCAGTGCAATTGCTTGTAAAATTAGGTTGGCCAATGTTCTAGGTCATGCCAAACAATAAAAAATAAGAAAAACATTTTCAATATTACGCTAAAACAAACGAAACCTCAGTAATTAATTGGAAAAGCTAATGAAATGAAGGCAACTTTGGATAAAACTACTAGGAGCATTGAAAAGTCAGCTGGATGGCGTCGATTTGGTCATAAGTTGGAAAATCCGGACAAACTCATTAGTTAATTTAGGAGATTAGGTTGGAAAACTGAATTTTATGATAGCGTGCCAAGAAAACCATAGAAAAAAAAAAAAAAAAGGATTAAGAGAAAGGTTGTCGTAAAAAGTGATTTTTGAAGCGATCCAAACACACTGGATTGCTTGAAGATATGCAGTGGAAAGAAAGGAACTTGGAAACCACGGCAGCAAAAATTACACTGAAATCGACACAAAAGATTACATTCAAACCCACTTGGGAAATAATTTTGTTGTACGTAATCGATCCGGTTGTCGTCCTTGATACAAAAGTTTGTTCCTTAGCTCATCATATGCGACGCTTCTTACATGTGCTTATTATTATTTCTTACCATTTCTGCAAACTTCTATCCATGCATTTCCTTTTCCTACCAAAAAAAAAAAAAAAAAAAAGTTAATTTCTGCTTGAAGTATATATATATTAAAGATCAAGATGCCTTCAATTAAAGCACAAATCTTTTCAGTCTTTTCTCTTTTTAGTATTTATATGCAATTACGTACCATTCATTTTAATTAGCTCAAAGTTCTCTAATTGTCACTCACCACTTCAATTTTCATTTATTTTTTAATTTCTTGCACGAATAAAACTTGTAGGAACTCAAATCTTGACCCATTAATCCATCTATCCTAATGCAAGGACCACTTGAACTGGATCTTTATTCATTTAACTAGAGGTAGAGTGTCTCTTTTTATTTTATTTTATTTTATTTTTATGGGAAAGTGTGCTTATCATATCGAACTACTACCCAAAATGTTTTTTTTCTCAAGCTTTTAATTGAAAATTGAAATAATGTTTTACAAAGACGAAAATACCTTAATAAAAAAAAAAAACTAAAACTACTTTTTTTTTAATGAAAAAAAACCAAGGTGTAGAAATTAAAAAAAAAAAAAAAAAAATCGTAAAGAAAAA
>NC_081542.1:5372278-5443144 GCF_901000735.1 Corylus avellana | reverse complement strand
TTTTTTTTTTTAATATATTTTCAAATTTATAATAGAATCTTTTTCCTTCAAGATTTTGTTTTATTATATATAATATATAGCCTTACACACTATTACACCTTGTGTGTTAGGGTTGTGCAATGTCTTTCGGACCATGACAGCAGGAGAAGTCCTTTATAGAATGAGACTATTTGATTAAGAGTTTGTTTGAAATTGTGTTTGAGAAATAGAACTTTTAAGTAAAAAATAGTTTTTTGGCAAAAATTTTATTTTTAAGCTTTTAGGCAAAAGCTTTATTTTTAAACTTTTGCCATAAGTGCGTTTTAGCCATTTCTAAAATTTTTAGCCTTCAAAAGTACTTTTAACTTTTTTATCAAATGAATATTTATTTATTTATTTTTTTTTCAAATTGACTTTTTAAGTGTTAAAAATATTTTTAAACTTTCTAAATACAATTTCATACATGCCCTAACTCTTGGTGAGCTCAAATAGAAACATTTTGATGATGGACCACACTTTCTCAATGGTCTTTCAATGTGATTACCCTTCGATCTAGTTGGCCAATTAAATGTTTTCAAGACACTTTTTCCACATATCATCACCACAATCCCAAAGGCTTTCAACCATAGGTCCCAAAGTGCCACGTCGCGCATGGCCATTAATCGACGTCATTGCAAATTGCTAACATATTTTAATGAGAAATTATTTTTTTCCCTACATACACCACAAATCCGCCCTTTCCTTTTCCAAACCCAGCAAACTTTTTCCCTAAGAAACGTCTATCTGTCTCTCTGTCTCTGTCTCTATATATATATCGTGTTCTTTGCTTAGTGCTTGAACTGAGAGAGATGCTTCAGAACATCATCAACGCGGTCACCGGCGACGATGACGGTAACAAAAAGATGAAACGTGAGACGGCGGCGGCCGAAAAGTGCAGGAAGATTGAAGGAAGTGTGGTGTTGATGAAGAAGAATGTTTTGGACTTCAACGACTTCAATGCATCGGTTCTTGATCGTGTCCATGAGTTGTTAGGCCGAAAGGTTTCCCTGCAGCTTATTAGTGCTGTTAATGCTGACCCATCTGGTAATTACTTCTTCTTTCCTTCTTTGTTAATTTACACAATTACAAGGCTTATATATATATATATGCAGGTTTTCTGGATAAGATTTTTTCATTTCCCACAAAAAAAAAAAAAAAATAAATAAATAACCCGGAGGGTTGGCCTAGTGGTTGAAGTTTGTGGTTTTTGAGAACTATATCATTCTTTAGATTCTAAGCTCGAAACTTGTTATGCGCAAACTTCTCCGATGTAAAAAGCCCGCTATTTATCTTGATTTGTATAAAAAAACTTTTGAGTTGCAGTGCTCGAGCTCGATGTTTACTCTACTGCGTTCTCGAGGTTTCTGTTTTTCTGAATCAGTCATGCCTTCATCATCATTAAAGACAACTGTTTTTCTGAGTCAGCCATGCCTAGCTTCATCATCATTAAAGGTGCTATAAATGGACACTGCAGTTGGTCATATCACTTTTTTTCTACATTATTTTAATTTATTTAAATATTTTTAAATGGGAATGGGAAAATGTGCTGAAGACTTTACCTTACGCCAATTAGCTGGTGGATCACGGGCATGCACTATCCTCAACAATCAGTCAAAAAGAGCAGTCAGTCATCTTTCAAGGCCATGCTTTCCATCATCTTTTTTTTTTTTTTTTTTTTTTGAAAGACTTTCCATCATCTACTTTGTTTGACTACGGTGGTGTTTGGCAAATGAGTTGGCCTAGACATTGTAGTTGATGTAGATTGATGTGAAAAAAAGTAAAAATGTTTTGTATAAAAAAAATGAAAAAGTGGTATGAAAAAGTGAAAAAGTTTTGTTTTGTAGTAATTTTTTTATTTGAATAATAATAGAAAGTGAATGATTTGATATAAAAAGTGAAAAAGTTAAAATGTTTTGATGTTGATTTTTTTGGGAAATAGTGATGAATAGTGTCTGGGCCAAAGCAAAGCTTTTACCAAACAAAGCTTACATGTATCATCAGAAAGCCCATACCCACAGGCCCACAAGTGAAATGGGTTATGCATAATATGCAGATAATTGCTATAGTTCTCAAATTTTTTCTTCAAAATATGATCTTTCAATAATGTGTCACAATTCTATATAATTTATTATTTTAAAAATTGTGACACATCATTTTAGGACTATATGTGTGGAACAAATTATAAAATTTGGACATCATTTTGGGCTTTTTTTGGTCTTTGGGTTTTTGATTTTTTTGATTTTTTTGATTTTTTTTTTTATAACTATGGAGTTAATTTATATGAGCATGCTTTTTAAAGCTTTTTATGACTTTTTTAAAATGGGATTAGTCTAATTTTTGAACTAAATACACTTGTAAACTGTACTATGAAAATACAAATTGAAATGTAAACACTAGGCAATACAAGTAAATTGAAAAAAAAAAAAAAAAAAAAAGTACAAAATATAATTGAATTAAATTATATTTTTTGAAAAAAAAAAAAAAGAATTGAATTTAGTTGCCTTGAAATAATGTCCATAGCTAGATAGTGGACACACACTGTTAAGTGTTTTACTGAAATTTCAAACCACAGTCAAATTAGCTAATATTTAGAGCATTCATATTCAGCTCAGTAAAAATTTAGATAAATTTAACCATTTTTTTAAATTCTTTTTCTATTTTAGCTGTCAACTTCTTTAAAATACTTACATCGGGCTCAACATTTTAATTATCAACTTTTAATATTTTATTTAAAATTTATTATTTTTTATTCTTTATGTAATTCTAGGAGGAGGAGAGAAAAGTTTAAATGATTTTTAATTAGAGGAGAGATGATGAAATGATTTTTTTATTAATAAAATTATAGATTGTTGAGCTATAGTGCTCAAAACTTTTGGCTAATTTGTTGAGTCGGATTTTAACACTATGGCTCAATAAAATAGCCAAAAAAATTATTTTGTTGAACCGGATGTAAATGCTCTAAATACCGAAGCACACAGAAATAAAGTCTCAATAAGACAATTATTTTCTTATATCCGCATCCATGTACCCATATTCAGCTATCCATCCGCATATGTATAGCGTATATGATATCTGCATGCCGAGGGTTAGGGGCTGAAAATCTCCCATAATCCATGTGGACAGGCAGATAGCGGATGCAAAAGGTTATTAACCGCCCACCTGAATAACCCTACTTGCATCTAAAATTACTTTGATGGACCAAATGACGTGTCTTTGCAAATGACAGAATGAATGATATTTGGCTTCTAAATCACTACATAAACCAATTATTGTATTTGTTGTGTTTTTGTAGCAAATGGGTTGCAAGGGAAACTTGGAAATCCAGCATACTTGGAACACTGGATAAGCACAATCACCCCATTGATAGCAGGGGAGTCAGCATTCAAGGTTACCTTTGACTGGGACGAGGATATAGCAATTCCAGGAGCATTCTTAATTAGAAACAATCATCATAGTGAATTCTACCTCAAAAGTCTCACCCTCGATGATGTTCCAGGCCAAGGTCGGATCCACTTTGTCTGCAACTCATGGGTTTATCCTGCAGACCAATACAAAAACGACCGAGTTTTCTTCTCCAACAAGGTAATATAGCAATTTTGGCATAAGGTGTGGGAATGTTCAAGCTGATGCATTTATATTTTTGCAGACATATCTTCCAAGTGAAACACCGGCGCCACTGCTGAAGTACAGAAAAGAAGAACTTTTGAACTTGAGAGGAGATGGAACAGGGGAGCTTCAGGAATGGGATAGGGTCTATGACTATGCTTACTACAACGATCTGGGAAATCCAGATGAGGACCCGAAATATGCCCGCCCGGTTCTGGGAGGGTCTAGCGAGTACCCTTACCCTCGTCGGGGAAGAACAGGACGACCACCGACAGAGACAGGTTTGGACCCAACTATGCTATATTAATCGCTCGCACTTATAACTTTTTCTAATGTGCGACTCATAGGGTTGGCAATTTAACCCGCGAACACGACACATAATTTTAGAGTTAGGGTTTAGGTTAACTGGGTTTGGGTCATAAACGGGTCATCCATTTTATGACCCGTTTAATAAACGTGCCATGTTATGTCAACCCACGGGTTCGCGGAATGACCCATTTATTTTTATTTCTTAACTTAGATTTTTAACCCCAAAAAAAAAAAAAAATGTCATTCATTTGTTTTGTATTGCATGATATAGATGTCCATTGTAATTAGACATGTATCTTAAAATTGAGCTAAATAGATTGTCCATATGTTTGTTGAATTTATGCAATTTATTTTAAGATATGTTGAGATGTACATGCTCAAGCTCAATCAACACCAATAATAGATCCATGAATTAGCTTTTATTGTTTTGGAGGCTTTCTATCAATTTTCCCAATCATCATTCTTTTTCAATTAAAAATTGCCACATTGTTGCTTGGTTGCTGGGATTTTGCCATTTTTGGTTAGCCTATAAAATTAAAATGACTTCACTGCCATGTCGGGTTGTGCTGGGTCGGAACCTATTGACAACTAAATTAAACTTGTTCACAGGTCGGGTCGGATCAACCCGAAACAACACGTTTATCTAAACAGGTTACACGTGTCATGTCGTGTTACCCATTAAGAAAACGTGTTGTGTTCGGGGTTGAGTGTTCGACACGTTTATATAAACGTGTCAGGTTTGGGTTGGCATAAACGGGTTCGCAGGTCAACCGGGTTGACACGAACACATCAACCCGTTTTGCCAGCCATACTCAACGTACTGTACTTTTTCACTGAAAAAGTTGGGAGTCATTTTGGTGTGTATGACTATCATCATTGTTGTCATTAAGATTTTTATGTAATAACCTTAACAGATCCCAACAGTGAGAGCAGAGTCAAGCTTCTTATGAGCTTAAACATTTATGTTCCTAGAGATGACCGTTTTGGCCACTTGAAGATGTCAGACTTCCTTGCTTATGGAGTGAAATCCATAGCTCAATTCCTTAAACCTGAGCTGGAGTCCATATTTGACAGCACTCCCAATGAGTTTGACAGCTTTCAAGATGTGCATAAACTCTATGAAGGAGGAGTTAAGCTACCTGGCGGCTTACTTGAGAATATTAGGGACAATATCCCAGCGGAGTTGCTCAAGCAAATTTTCCCAACAGAGGGTGAAGGACTCCTCAAATATCCAATGCCCCTAGTGATTAAAGGTATCATCATGTCTTTTTAGGCATAGCCATATCTATGTGCCTTCCAATACTACTTTCTTTGAATTGATAGTGGTGTTTCAATGATCTGGGGCAGAGGATAGGTCTGCATGGAGGACTGATGAAGAGTTTGCAAGGGAGATGCTGGCTGGAGTAAACCCTGTCAACATTCATCGTCTTGAAGTAATCTTAAACTTCTATTATCAGTTGCATTTCAATTGATCCACATGCAGGATCATGTCTTTTCATCTTTACTCATAATTAACTCTGATCTAATACAGGAATTCCCACCTGCAAGCAAGCTAGATCCTAAAGTATATGGTGATCAGGCCAGTACAATAACCAAAGATGACATTGAAAATAGCATAGATGGAATCAGCATAGATGAGGTAATATTCTGCAGTCGCTTTGCAATTACAGTGCTTTATTCTTATAACAGTTGAAGCGTCGGGATTGAAACGGCTTTGGTTGTAGGCAATCAACAGCAACAAGCTATTCATATTGGATCATCATGATGCAATCGTGCCGTATCTGAGGCGAATAAACTCAACATCCACAAAGACATATGCCACCAGAACAATCCTTTTCTTGAAGAATGATGGGACTTTGAAGCCATTGGCTATTGAATTAAGCTTGCCCCATCCTGAAGGAGACCAATTTGGTGCCATTAGCGAAGTGTACACACCAGCTGAAGAAGGTGTTGAAAGTTCTATTTGGCAACTGGCAAAAGCTTATGTGGCTGTAAATGACTCTGGCAATCATCAGCTCATTAGCCACTGGTACACCTCTGTCAGAAAAAGCTTAGCAAATAAATTCACTCTCTATTTTATGATGGGTTCTTGAACAAATTTTTTACTTGTCACAGGCTAAATACCCATGCAGTGATTGAACCATTTGTGATAGCAACAAACAGACA
The DNA here is from genome assembly GCF_901000735.1 of Corylus avellana. Lineage (NCBI taxonomy): Eukaryota > Viridiplantae > Streptophyta > Magnoliopsida > Fagales > Betulaceae > Corylus > Corylus avellana. Next base: position 5,437,045 of record NC_081542.1, on the reverse strand, counting down.
ACTGAGCGTGCTTCACCCAATTCACAAGCTTCTGCATCCTCACTTCCGTGACACCATGAATATCAATGCATTTGGTCGGCAAGTCGTCATCAATGCTGGTGGGATTCTGGAGGCGACTGTTTTTCCAGCAAAGTATTCCATGGAGATGTCATCAGCAGTTTATAAGAACTGGGTTTTTCCTGAGCAAGCACTTCCTGCAGATCTCATCAAGAGGTAAATGTTTTACTCCAGAACAAAATGACATAATCATGGTACTGTATGAGATATTTGGCATTATAAATAACTTTGAATCAGAAATGCAATGTGAATTTATCTCAAATTACTTCAAAACTGCTGAATGATAGACTTCAAATGACATGTTACTTGTTTTGCTGCAATTAGGGGAATGGCAGTCAAGGATTCAAACTCCCCACATGGTGTTCACCTACTGATTGAGGACTATCCATATGCTGTTGATGGGCTGGAAATCTGGTCAGCAATAAACACATGGGTTGAAGACTACTGCTCCTTCTATTACAAGAGTGATGACATTGTACAAAATGACTCCGAACTGCAGTCCTGGTGGAAGGAACTTAGAGAGGAGGGCCATGGTGACAAGAAAGATGAGCCCTGGTGGCCTAAAATGCAGACTCGTGAAGAGCTGATAGAAACATGCACTACCATCATATGGATTGCTTCTGCCCTCCATGCAGCCCTCAATTTTGGACAGTTCCCTTATGCAGGCTACCACCCAAACCGCCCAACAAAGAGCCGAAGGTTGATGCCTGAAAAGGGCAATCCTGAATATGAGGAACTCAAGTCAGACCCTGATAAGGTTTTCTTGAAAACAATTACTGCCCAGCTCCAGACACTTCTTGGTATTTCCCTCATTGAGATTTTGTCAAGGCATTCTTCTGATGAGGTGTATCTTGGGCAAAGAGATACTCATGAATGGACGTTGGATGCAGAACCATTGGAAGCCTTTGAGAGATTCGGACAGAAGCTGGCAGGAATTGAGGATAGAATTATAAAAATGAACAATGACAAGAAATGGAAAAACAGAGTTGGACCAGTCAAGGTGCCATATACTTTGCTCTTTCCCACTAGTGAAGGTGGGATTACTGGCAAGGGAATCCCCAATAGTGTCTCAATCTAAAACTATGCTTCTCTAACGGGTTGTTATTAGAGTTCTACATCAAAGTTTTTCTTTCTTTCGGCTACTTGTGCTATAATAAGTTTTCCCTTAATAAAGACGTGAGGTTGGAAACTCTCTCGAGGGAGTGAGTAGTTTCGATTTGAGTAATTGCTTCTTGGAATTTCATCGAAAGTACGAGGTATTTTATGTCCTTACACTCTTGAGGGTGTCTTATAAGAAAATGCGATGGCAAAATGCTGATATGAGGAGACTAGGGTTGTCTGCAATAGCTCTCAATGCAACAAAAACTTAAAAATACGGGAAGGCTCTCATGGAAAACCTGCCTCAAACATAGACATTTTCAGTTATACGATCACCTATCAATTGATATCAGAGTCACTCATGTCGGACTTTACCCTCAAGGACAAAGGTTTTTTAAAAGGAAAGAATAGGACAAGGGTCTTTTAGAGGGAAAGAAGTATTACGGGCCTATATGGAACTAAGAAACCGGAATTGCGTGGAAGCTGGCAATGTGGGACTTAATAAGCATATTTATAAATTACTCACTTTATGTAAACTATTTATCTTTTCAATATATGACCAGGATGTTTCATGAACTAATAACCCAGAAAAGAATGCTGCTCAAACCAATAGAGAAAAATCAAGCATGGTGATACTGCACAACAATAATGAATAGTATAGAATCGAAAAGAGAGAGATTAAGAGAGAGTAGAGATACAGATTTACGTGGTTCAGTAAAGTGCTTACGTCCACAGAGAGGCAGCTATATTTTTACTCTTAATGATTCAGGGTTACATCATAACACACACACACACACACACACACACACATATATATATATATATATATATATATATAGGAAAAAACCCTAAATTCTACTTATACGGACATATTAAGAAAATTCCCAAAATACTCCAGCTCCTCCGCTCCTATCTTTTACTGGTGTTAATATGAGACAGCAATTCTAACAAGGCAGATTTCAACGACCCTTCCCTAAGGCCCAAATGAAGTCGTCTCAAGTCATTTATTAGTAGATGAGTTATTTTGCTGTCAGCAATCCTCTTCTAAATGTCAGATGTCCTCCATTTGCCCACACAGCCATTTGGAAGCAGTGGTTCATTTCATCTTTCATCTTTAATCCTCTGTACAGGCCACGGCTCTATCAATTGTACTAAAGTACTAAAGCCCCTATGATTCTTAAATGGCTGTTTGCATCAGTTGTTGCTTAATAGTAAACGTTGTTTCGAAAAGTCTCCCACGATGCCTTGTCTAAAGATATGACACAAAATTTAAGAATTACAACTGGCTGTGGTTTTTCGCCCTGTCTCCATACTTGTTTATGTTGCTATCTACCATTCTCGATCATTGACTATAAGATCAATGTCTTTTTCAGTTATGGTGCACACCTCTTTTCTATGTTAAATTACCAACGGAGACCCCCTCCCTCCCTGTTATCCTTTCTGTTGCTCAGAAGAAGAAAAACAATTAACAAAGACAGGAATAGGATTTTTCTTCATTTCACAATTAAGATTTTTTTTTTGTTACATTTAATGCGTACAAGATGGACCCACATTTAGGTATCGGCTTGGGGGCGATACCTAAATGTCTTCCCCCCCCCCCCGGCAAAAGTTGATACTTTTTTTAGAAGAGTAAATTTTTGATGCAAACATCCCTCCGAAGCTTGTTTACCAAATAATAGGTAAACATGTAAATAACGAGTAATGCTAGGGACCATTCGTTTTATCATCACAAAGATGATGTAACTTTTAAAATTACTATTGAATAAGTTGTTGCAGTATTTGAATTTCTCTTAACTTGATCTGAATGGTTGACTATAGATATGTCTCTAACACGCCTCCTCAAACTCACCATAGGGGGTAACGTTGTGAAGTACAATGAAGTGTGACAATGAGATTGGCTTTGTGAATACGTAAGCCAATTGATCTTTGCTCAATAGGAACCGGATGTCAATTGATTTTCTTACCACCATATTATGAACAAAATGGAAGTCAATTTTAACATGTTTTGTCGGGACGTGAAACGCTTGATTGGAAGAGATGTATGTCGCGCCAATATTATCTCACCACAAGATAGGAGGCTGAGAACGTAGTTAACCAAGTTTAAATAACAAGTAATTTATGCTGTGCAAGAGCTTTGTACTCTGCTTCTGTACTAGAACGGGCTACTGTGTCTGATTTCCAGCAACTCCTAGAAATTAGATTCTATACACAAAAATTCGGGTTCTGCCTTAGCTAACTGTGTATATGATACCATGTTTTCTAAAAAATTTAAACAACTCGGTAACATATTCACCATTTGACATACGTAAAATCTAATCTGAACCATAAAATACATCATCTTCATTTCTGATCTAGACAAAAATGGAAGTTAAAAGTATTGTTTCATTTTTCCACGAGGCTTGAGCAGGTGGCATAGACATGCCCACCTTTATCAGATAACATTTCGAATACATGTAACTGGGAAAGAATATTAGAAAAAGGTATTAACATTAGTTTTTAGTTTCCCTTTTAACTATTTGTTGGTCTTTAATTATAATTTATGGTCGGTGAAGTATTATCATGGGGTTGAGCTTCTAGAATTCTCTTCTCAACTAAAACGATGGGCGCATGTGGTTTGGGGTTCAAGCAAGAGATCTTCCATTTTTGTGTTAAGTTGGCCTAATTGGATTCAAATGGAAGCCTAAGTCAAAAATGAAAACTAGTTTTTTTTTTTTAATCTGAAAATTCATAAATTTGTCAGTATAATTGGGGCCAAGTGAATAGTGTTTGTGAAATTACATGATCTATTTCTAATTGACAACCATTTATTTTAATTTGGGTTAAGTTTCATTACCACAAAGAAGAGTAATGTTAAATACTATATCTTTATTTTACTTATATCCCAGTAGGTTGATGTGGCAGCGCCCGTCAACCCTTGAATTTCTCTTTTCTTCTTCTTCATATATATATATATATTTTTCCTAACAATAGCTAATTCAAAGGCTGATGGACATTGCTACCTCAACACTGTAGGATGGGGTGAGATGATGTCGTAGTATGTAGCATTACTCTAACATAAATCACATTTATCGAGCATCCAAATTAATCCCACTGAATTTCCTTTTATTATAAGGAAAATTATTTATTTAGTATCTACGTTTACAATTGTACTAAACTTATTTCTACAATATCAAAAGTAATTTAAAGATTCTTAAATAAGCCATCTATCCAAAATGGTCTCTACGGTTTGTTTGATAGAAAACGTTAAATGCATATGTGGATCCACGTCACAACCAATCGTTGATTGACATGTGATATAACTGATGATTTTATCTATTGGTTTTTATTTTTCAAACCACCGACGATACGAATCATTTTAAACAAATGGCTTCCTCTAAAAATCATAAAGGTACTTTTATGCCCCAAACCATCAATTTGATACAACTACATACCTTCAAACGAAATAAGCAATTTTCTCTTGTTACAAACAAAATCACATAGCCACAAAATTGAAAACCAATTGCATGATCTCACCCTAAAATAATCTTTATTAATACCCCAAGATCTGAGCTATGTGGTTAAATGTCAATCAATATATATTATACACGTTTTAGACAAGTGGGAAAGGCCAAGCTTCAAAGCTACTAACTTTCAAATTCAGCATTTTTTTTGGGCATATACTCTAGGTTACAAATGACTTTTTCTTCCCAAATTTGATACTAGTCCTGTTCCAACCCCACAGACCAATTGCAAGTCGGACTAGTCACTAAGAGCCAAAGTGAACCTCCATTCTTAAAAAATTCCCTAATAAAATTTTCAAGACACGCTTTGAAAAGACCAATCGCAAGTCGGACTAGTCACTAAGAGCCAAAGTGAACCTCCATTCTTAAAAAATTCCCTAATAAAATTTTCAAGACACGCTTTGAAAAGACCAATCGCAAGTCGGACTAGTCACTAAGAGCCAAAGTGAACCTCCATTCTTAAAAAATTCCCTAATAAAATTTTCAAGACACGCTTTGAAAAGTCAACCCTAGGTTGGTGACAAAGGTAGTAATAATACTAGGATTCTCACATAAATTTGGACCATTAAAAAGCTTATGCTATAGTTTTTTTTTTAACAACACTTAGCCAAAAAAAAAAAGACCAACTAATAAGCAAACAGATGGACATAGATTTTTAGTAATTTCATTGTTCGAATTAGTATGGGGCTAACTTGTTCAAACGAATTTTAAATTGTTCTGCCACCAATTTAAACAAGTTCAAACTCTTTTTTAATAGGTAAGGTCGAACATGAAGAATATTTAATTTACATGGAGAGTGATTTGATAGAATCAAAGTTCGATTCTAGAATTTTTGGCTCTGATACTACGTTAAATCACTATTTTTCGCATAAGCTTAAACTGATAGGAAGAGGTAAATTTAATCACTTAATTATGACTTTAACAATCTAAACATTAAATTGGCGGGATTCCAATCCCAAAAAGACCAAGTATTATAAGAAAAGCCATGGAAAGGTGGAGTGTGAACAAGTGAGCTTCTTGGTCCTTAATTAGTCAATGCCATGTTGCATATTCTTGTAAGTTTCTATTAGTCAAGAGTCCGTATTGCATATTCATTATCCCTGTTAGTATAGCCAGCTTTGCTCTCCCATTCCTCACACCGACTTCCTCAAAGCTTCCCTATATTCTCTCTGCTTCTCTCCCGAAGCAAGAGATGTTCCAGCCCACAGATCTGAGCCTGTCTCCATTGAAGTCGCTGGCAGGACCTGGAGTTAGGCCAATCTTGACCATCAAAGATACAATCAATGGTCGAGATCGCTTTGCATCAGTCCACAACAGACCCATATTTTCCACCGTGAAATGTCATGGTGTTTCCAGCATGACTGGTTTGGCGCGAACTCGGCCGCGAATTATCACTTCAATGGCAGAAATGGGCAGAACTCCGCCACGAGGAGTTCCGGCGGCCAAAGGAGCCAGATCCTCCTTCACGGCGGAAACCGAGAACAGAGCGACCAAGATCAAAGGGACTGTCGTGCTGATGAAGAAGAATGTTTTGGACTTCAATGACCTTCATGCATCGGTTCTTGATCGTGTGCATGAGTTGTTGGGCAGAAGGGTGTCTCTGCAGCTCATTAGTGCTGATAATTGTGAGCCCGGTGAGTTTGTTTTTGCTACTTTTTCTTCATTATTTACTGCTCTCTGTTTCTTCACCATGGAAATGATAGGCATGCCATGTTGGAATCAAATGTATATATGCATAAAGCAAAAAAGAAGGTAAATTATTGATGAAAACAATGCTGGTTTAAACAAATTAGTGATGAAAATCAGGTCATTTATGATCCCAAACAAGCTTTTTGGTATATCACAGACTTTATAAAGTAGGCCCCATGAAACACCCAGAATGATTTGTTGGTGTGCCAGCAATTGTCACAGAAAGTGGAATCGACTTTTTCTTCTTCTTTCTCTTCTTTTTTTTATTTTTTTTTTTTTTTTTTATTTTTTTTTAATTTTTAATTTTTAATTTTTAAATTTTTTTTTTTTTTATCTTTCTTGGATGGGAATGATGAAGAGTTTTTTGTTTTGTTTTTATCTTTCTTGGATGGGAATGATGAAGAGTTCATGAGTTTCAAGTGAGACTGAACAGCCAGGGGGGAGGCTTTACTCTCAACAAAGAGTCAATGCCTGAAACTCCCAGTCAATGAGCTATTTCTCGTGGCCTTTAGAATTTCTCTATAGTTTTTTTGTTTTATATATTTATATATATAGGCTTATCTAATCAACTTCTAATGGTGAGCCAGCATCGTCTAAAACCCAGAGGCGTATGAAGACCAAAGAAGAAAAAATTGAACCGTTCACGTTTAGACTAAGACTTAACGACAGTGACACTGACATGGACCCACCATGGCATTCAATATTCATTAACAATTTTAAACACAACCGACAAATATGATAAAAATTTAATATTAAATTAGCCGGTTAAAAGTTAAGGGATTTGATCCATTTAACTAAATGAATCGAATCGACAATATTTTAGATGACTCGTAAATCTGGCATAAACCGAATTCAAAATTAGCGAGAAATGGTTAAGAGGTCTAATTCATTTAAGTTGATGAATCTAAAAGTTTAATACGATAGGATTGAAATGAGATGAATTGTTGGCTTGGAGTTCAAACTCATGACTTATGTTATTAATATCATGTTAGATTTGTTGTGAATTTAATAATTTAATTAATTAAATGGGTTTGGTGATTTATGAGCTTCATGAATACGACGAAACTAATTTTAAATTGGATTTGTTTATTAGAAAATGGGTCGCAGGCAAAAGTTGGAGAGCCAGCACATTTGGAAGATTGGATTACAACAATCACCCCATTGACAGCAGGGGAGTCAGCATTCAAGGTAACCTTCGATTGGGACCATAAAATAGGAGTTCCGGGGGCATTTACAATAAGAAATAATCATCACAGTGAGTTCTACCTCAAGAGTGTCACGCTTGAAGATGTTCCAGGACATGGCCGGATCCTCTTCGTTTGCAACTCCTGGGTTTACCCTGCTGACAAATATAAGAAAGATCGCGTTTTCTTCACCAACAAGGTATTTGCTTTTGTATGCAGCAAGTGAAATTGCTCAAAGTTATCAGAAATGAAAAAACATCATATTTGTATATATATATTATGTTTCTGCAGACATATCTTCCAAGTGAAACGCCATTGCCGCTGCTCAAGTACAGAAGAGAAGAGCTAGTGAGCTTGAGAGGAAATGGGAAGGGAGAGCTCCAAGAATGGGACAGAGTGTATGACTATGCTTACTACAATGATTTGGGAAATCCTTGCAGGGGTCCAGAATATGAACGCCCAGTTCTTGGAGGGTCTAGTGACTACCCTTATCCTCGCAGGGGAAGAACTGGTCGACCACCAACAAGGATAGGTCAGACATTTGAATTTATTCCTGTCACTTCCTCAAGTTAATGTTTGTTAGCGTTCGGGATGATGTAGCAGTGAAAAACAATCTTAATTTTTATATTTTTTATAAATGCTGATACAATAGCTGATTTTCACTACCACGTCTTCAAATTGTACGACAGTCGTATATAAGGACAGAGCCAAAAAGGGTAGGGGCCGGCGATCAAAAAATTTTACTGCTAGGGGCCACTATCCTATAATTTTTATTTATTTTTCTTAAGATTTGAGGCGGGGCATGGCCCATGCCAGTCTCCCTCCCTCCGTCCTTAGTCATAATACTAAATAATATTACTTTTGCCAGAAACATATCACAGATACAATATCTCGGAAGAGTAATGTTACTTTTCACATTCATTTCAAACTAGTTGACATTACGTGTTTTAAGAGGCTTTCATTTTTGGCCATATCAGCAGCATAAAACATCTCATGTTAGCCCATGTAAAAGCATTACTCATCTCGGAAATAATTAGCTTTTGTTATTCTTTTCTCTCTTTTGTGTGTTGGGAGGGCAGTTCATGCAAGAAAAATGATATAGAATGTAGTCATTTTAGAGTTATTTACAATCATGAATCATTTGGGAATCAATCCAATTAACATATTATTAATGATGAATCAGATTTTAATGTGTTATTTCAACTCATTGATAGAGTAAGAGAGAGCATAATGTTTTTATCCATAAGATTCTTTTGTTAATATCTCAACAGATCCTAACACTGAGAGCAAGCTGAACCCTCTTGAGATCCTAAAAGTTTATGTCCCAAGAGATGAAAGATTTGATCACTTGAAGATGTCAGACGTCGTTGCTTATGCACTGAAAATCATAGTTCAATTCCTCAGACCTGAGCTAGAAGCTCCATTTAACAGCACCCCTAATGACTTTGACAGCTTAGAAGATGTACTCAAGCTCTATGATGGAGGAATCGAGCTGCCCAAGGGTTTACTTGAGAATATTAGGGAAACCATCCCTTTAGAGACGCTCAAGGAAATCTTCAGAACCGATGGTCAAACGCTCCTTAAATTCCCAGTGCCTCAAGTGATTAAAGGTAATGGATATATTTGCAACTTGTATAGCAGATAACATTGCAGATATTGAGATGTTTTTTTCTTTGTCTACTATTTTCTCTTGGTTGAATTTGATTTTTGTGATGGTTTGGAGCAGATAATAGGTCTGCTTGGAGGACTGATGAAGAATTTGCAAGAGAAATGCTGGCTGGAGTAGACCCTGTCATCATTCGTCGTCTCCAGGTAAACTTAACTGCTGCAATTCTTTGAAAAGAAAACAAGATTTAAATTGGAAGAAGTTTGAAATCCTTATTTTGGATGTGAAAGCATCTTCTCAAATCTAAACATAATCCTTTCTCTACAGGAATTCCCTCCATCGAGCCAGCTAGATAGTAAAGTATATGGTCATCAAAAAAGTTTAATAACCAAGGAGCACATAGAAAAGTACTTAAATGGGGCCACCATCGATGAGGTAATGTTACTGAATTATTTCACAATAGCCTGCAGTTATTCTGCAGCTAATAAACCATATTAACACAAATCAAATTGGTTTAATAGGCAATCAAGAACAACAAGCTATTCATATTAGATCACCATGATGCACTCATGCCATACCTGAGGAGGATAAACCAGACTTCCACAAAGACTTATGCCAGCAGGACTATCCTTTTCTTGAAAGAAGATGGGACTTTGAAGCCATTGGCGATTGAGTTAAGCTTGCCAAATCCAAAGGGAGACCAATTTGAAGCCAATAGGAAAGTATACACCCCAGCTGAAGAAGGTGCCGAAAATTGCATTTGGCAGCTGGCTAAAGCTTATGTGGCTGTAAATGACTCTGGCTATCATCAGCTCGTCAGCCACTGGTATGATTCTGTCAAAAGAAAGTTTAGCAAATGACACCGTCGATTAAAATATTAATTAAATAATTAAATTTATCTTTTCCTGTCAACTTAAACTTTAGGAATAACTGATGATTTAACATGATATTAGAGTCAGCTTAAGTTTTTGAGATAAGTGATATTTAACACGGTCCATATTTTGAAATGCGTTCATTTTGATCACAGGTTACATACCCATGCAGCGATTGAGCCGTTTGTGATAGCGACCAATAGGCAGTTGAGCGTGCTTCACCCAATTCATAAGCTCTTGCATCCTCACTTCCGTGACACCATGAATATAAATGCATTGGCCAGGCAGATCCTCGTCAATGCTGGTGGTTCCCTGGAGTGGACAGTATTTCCAAGAAAGTACTCCATGGAGATGTCATCAGTAGCTTATAAGAACTGGGTTTTTCCTGAGCAGGCACTCCCTGCTGATCTCATCAAGAGGTAAATCCTAATGGTTTATTATTATTGAAAAAAATTAACTCAAGAAACAGAAATGCTTTCTCAACCAATCAATCATTGAAGCCACTATCAACAAAACTAGTCCCTAGCCAAATTATGCACTATACTGCATAATGTTTAGAAAAGGTTGAGCAAATAAGGAATGAGGATTTTGGTAAATATTGCTGAAAGTGCCTAAATCATGCTATATCACCACTTACCAAAAGCTTAAAGTGATAGGAATGATAAATTTAAATATTTAATTAATAGTCTAACATGATCATATCTCAATGACATGCTACTCTTTTGCCCTATTCAGAGGAATGGCAGTTAAGGATGCGAATTCCCCACACGGTGTCCGCCTGCTGATAGAGGATTACCCTTATGCTGTTGATGGGCTGGAAATCTGGTCAGCTATAAAACAATGGGTGGAAGACTACTGCTCCTTCTATTACAAGACTGACGAAATGGTTGAAAACGATTCCGAGCTGCAGTCATGGTGGAAGGAACTCAGAGAGGAGGGTCATGGCGACAAGAAAGACGAGCCCTGGTGGCCAAAAATGCAGACTCGTGAAGAGCTGATAGAAACATGCACTACCATCATATGGATTGCTTCTGCCCTCCATGCAGCTATAAACTTTGGACAGTACCCTTATGGAGGCTTCCCCCTAAACCGCCCAGCATTGAGCTTTTACTTCATGCCTGAAGAAGGCACTCCTGACTATATAGAGCTTAAGAATGACCCTGACAAAGCTTACTTAAAAAGATTTAGTTCCCAACTTTTGACCATTCTTGGCATGGCCCTTATAGAAATCTTGTCAATGCACTCATCTGATGAGATTTATCTTGGGAAAAGAGATTCTCCTTATCAGTGGACCTCAGACACAAAACCCTTGGAAGCCTTCAAGAGATTTGGAAAGAAGCTGGCAGAAATTGAGGATAGAATAACAAGCAGGAACAAGGATGAGAAATTACAGAATCGTGTTGGTCCTGTCAAGATGCCATACACTCTGCTCTACCCTTCCAGCAAAGAAGGATTAACTGGCCAGGGCATTCCCAACAGCGTCTCAATCTAAAGCTTTTCTGCATTGTCTTAGCAGCAGATTGCTCAATTCAGTGTCTTTTAGCTTATTCTTCATTTGTAATAAGAAACATTTATATGTTAGAATAAAATGAAAATAGTTCTTCTCTTTTCTTCCTAGCATGTGTAGATCAAGAATGAGAGGGTAATATACCTCCATTGTTGAGGATAAGCTTTTCATCGCGTAACGTCTATCTGATGGATGCTCCAAGTGCAGAAAATAACACTATCGTGTACATTGTTAGCATTTTTTTTTGGGTCGTTAAAGAAATATTAAAATGTATATGAGATTTCCTTTTATTCTTACAAAATTTGACCATTTTGATTAGCAAAAGGCACAAAAAAAAAAAAAAAAAAAAAAAATAGAGGAGAAAAAAAAAAAAAGGCAACAAGAGTGATTACTCCTTTAGCTTATTTATATATACACTTCTTCATCAGAACTTGAAAACTAATTTTCAGAAGCAAGCTAGGGACCACAAACAAATATTATGAAAAGTTCTGTAAAGAATAAAAAATGGGGATGGTACTGTATTCTAGTCTTCTAGAGTACAAAACTACAATTTCATAAAATTATGGGGAGAAAACTGCTATTTGAACATACTCTAGAGTAAAAACTGCAATAGCGTTCCACAGAAGCTTTTTGATTCTTTTAACCGCCCTCTCCGTTGCGCCAAATATATGCACTTTTCATTTCCCTCAAAACCCCTAGTTCAAAACCTTCTTCCTCTTCCCCCTTTCCTATTACATTCCCTGAGACAAATTTCAGGGCATTTCTGTAAATTCTGAGAGAAACTATGGCGGATTCGCAGTCGGACGCGAATTTCTTCAGCGTACGGATCGTCTCCATCGACTACTATATGGCCCCGCCGATCCCAGGCCTCGATATCTGTTATAGTAGCTTCCACGGTACTACTGGAACCCAAAACGATGTTGTATAATTCGGTTTTTGTTATTCGTTGTTTGGGAAAGAAACGATATTTGTAGCAAAACTAACGTGACAATTTGGCTGCGTAGAAGATGATTTTGAATGAGATTTTGTTTCCTTTTCTTTTCCTTAGCTTTCTCGGCAATCAAACGGAGGTTTAGGGTGTGTTTATCAGTTTTTGTTTTTGTTTTTGTTTTTATTTTTTATTTTTTGGCTTTCGCGAAGCGAAAAGCCATGGTTCCGGCTTAGCGAAATGCTAACATTGACTGGAGGTTTTGGTTTTCTCAGGCGCTAAACAAAGTAACCTATGAAATTTTTTAGTTAAATTTTTAGCTTTTCGTTTTCTGGGAAACTAGACACAGGGTTGGTAATTATGTCAGGCAAATTCCATTCATAGAAATTAATCATACAGAATTTGTGTAATAAATGATGTGGAGTGCAGAATGCATAGATATGTTATTTTGTATTATTTTTTGTTGTTAGGCTTACACTATCTATAAATTCGCTTCGGTAATTTGATTCTTGAATTTTTGAAGGTGGGAAGGTGAATGAGGTTCCTGTTATAAGAATATATGGATCTACACCGGCTGGTCAGAAGACTTGCTTGCACGTTCATCGAGTAATATCATTGCTCTGTTTGATTTGTACGAAGAAGTTCTGGGTTTTTCTTTAGTTAATGTTATGAAAAAGCTTCGATCAGCTCATATGCAATACTCGAAATAGACATATCAAAACCTATGTAGTTACAAGGAGCTTCCCAGAATAATTCTGTGCTAGTAGCTTGGTTATGTGGAGAAAAGAAGATAAAAGAAAGGAATTTTATTTTCCTCTTCTTTTATGTTCCTTAGTGGTGAATCGAGCATAGTGCCAAGTAAACTTTACTTATATCAAGCATTTATAATTTGTAACTTGAATAAATGTCTATGAAAGGAATAGAGAATGCATGTTATGTAAAGCAGGGAATTAAATATGGTAAATGTTAGTACTCTGTTATGCCAAAAAAACCTAGTGAATCTTTCTTTCTCTAATAGTAATCACGTTACTGGACTAAATTGTCCATATTGTTTCTTGTAGGTTTTACCCTATTTATATGTGCCGTGCACAGATATCTCGCTTCAATCGGACAAAGATGGTACATGATATTTCTGTAACTAAGCCAATGGCAAAATATTACATTATGTTGCCAATCCTAATTAGTCATGATTAAGGTTTTCTTAGGCTGATACTGTGTTTTCTATTTTTCTTTTTAGTTTTATTTTGGATGTAGTGTCTTTTTTAGTCCCGATGTGAAATTTGGTCTACCTATATGCTAGATTGATCATTTCTGTAAACAACTTACAGTTTTGACTTCTTTTTTTTTTTTTTTTTTTTTTTTTTTTTTTTTTTTTTTTTTTTTTTAAATTTATTTATGTTAAGGTATGCTGTGGTTTTTGCTGTCTGGTTTTCTGCTCTATCTATTCTATAAACAGGATTCATATTTTGAATTGCAGAATTAATCCTTTTTCTTGTTCAATTGCATAGGCGATGCATACACAAATGCTGTATCTTTCGCCCTTGAGAAAGCTTTAAAGGTATGCTTGGTTGAAACAGGTTATGTTCTGACCTTGCTTGCTATTAGGTGTCTGGCAGTTGTCCTTTGGATTTATAATCCTGCTAATATCATGTCAATTTACTTTGATTTGAACTCTTATAGCTTAAAGGTAATGCTGGTTCAAAGCGACTACATGTGCATGGTTGCAGCATTGTGCGGGCAAGGAAATTTTATGGTTACCATTCATCTGAAGAGCTTTTTGTGAAGATATATCTGTATCCAAATTATATCCCATCTCATATAGTTCTCTATACACATGTAAATAGTCCTGAAGTATGTTTATTGAACACCTTGACAAAGTATAGCTATTATCCACATGATGTCTCACGTGCTGCCAATCTTCTTTTGGTACGCCTCTTGAACCTCTGACTGATGCTCAGTTGTTTGGATCTTTTTGTTCATATTTTTTTCATAAACTACTTTACATATGTTTGATCACATAGTGGAGCTTTTTTCATTTGCGGCTGCTATATTTGGCTTACCTTGTTTGGCTAATGTATTGTGGCATTAACCTCCTACTACTTTATTATATTTATACTTGTAGAGTGGTGCAGTTCTTGATAAAAGTTTGCAGCCCCATGAATCACATATTCCCTTTATTCTCCAGTTTCTGGTAAATATTTCTCTACATTTAAATCATTGAATTGGATATATATATATATATATATATATATATATATTTTATTCTAAGAATTAAACATGATAGTGTGGTTCCCAAAGGAATTACTGTTTGATAGGACACTTAGACAATATGGGTACTTTATACTTATTAAAAAAAAAAAAGGGTAGTTTATGATGAGAAATAGCATAATCATCCGCTAGGCAATTGGCATTAGCTTTGGGTGGGTTGGGAACATGTTCACACTTGAATCCCACCAACTTTGTGCACCTATGACACATGTATGAGGTGGGTCCCATTGTGATGCGTGTGGCAGACTCACAATTGAGTTGCTCATTTCTCATGGAATGTTCAAACACTTAAATTCATTTACCATTTTTCTTCTTTTGTGTTTGCCTTTATGTCATTCAAGATCTAAGCTTTTCTTTTTGCTAGATTGACTATAACTTGTACGGAATGGGCCATATGCATTTATCAAAGATGAAGTTCCGCCATCCAGTACCCGATGCTTTCTCACTGAGGAAATGTGATCATAATGGTTAGTGTAGACAGCATATTAGTTGACTTACATGCCTACTGATTTCCAGATTATCTTTTATTTTCTTTTGCCAAATGCTTATGGGATAAGCATAAATGTGTCTCTGATGTCCATAATCATTGCTTTTTAATGAGGTGTGAATCTTAACATTAGGAAGACCCAAGTTGTGATGCATCTTTATGTTCACCAATATGGATATCTTCAACAATTCCAGCTGATTGGATGTGGCAATTTCCTAGTGAATTTGAGGCTTCATCAGATCAGGGCATTCCTTTCATTAAACGTCAAAGTGTTTGTGAACTTGAGGGGGATGCTTCTATAGATGGTCTGTTTGATATCAAGTTATATCACTTTTTTTTTTTCCATCTCTTCCTCTTCATGTCATGGTAGAATTGTTCTTTATTTGGTTTTTGCAGAGATTCTTAATCAGCAGTTTAAAATTTATTCATCTCTTTCACAAACCCATTCAGATGTGAAAATGGTCCAGTCACTTATACCAATTTGGGAGGTCTGTTTTAGTCACATAAATTTGCTGTTTTTTTTTTATGTATTTGTTGTCATTTGGTATTCTTTGGTTGTTCATTTGGTGAACTTTTGTGTTTTAGGAAGAGTATGAAAGGACTGGAACACGTGAGGTGGCAATGCCTCCTGATCCTGGCAAACCACTTCAACAAGATGTTCTTAGAACTCTATCACTGGGTCTTGAATTTGAGAACAAACTTATTGAATTGTGTGGTGACGCAATAACATCATCAACTGTTGAGGGAAATTTGGTTGGACTTGGACATGTTAACACTGACAATATAGAAGTAGAAGCTTTGAAGTGTTCTAAAGAAACAGAAAAAGTTGGATCTTTGTCACCACAAGGTTCAATATGTGAAAAAGAAGATGGTACCAAATCTATTGAAGGGTGGGATATTAGTCCTAAACCATTGTCTACTAATGAAATGCGATCCTCGGCAACTACTGAAACACTAGATCCAAAGGTAATTTATCATGATTTGAACTTCCTTTTCATCTAATAAAATTATTTTATTTATTGAAAAATGTAGTTGCTCATGATTTTGCATGTCTATCCTCCTGGATGTTGGGGCCTTTTAACTTTTAAGCATAACTTTTCTTTTGACCAAGTGACTTGATTCGAGGGCCTGGGCTATTTTAGTTTATATGGACACAAGCAGCAATAAGAGTTTTGAATGCCTTTTGTTTTCTTCTTAAGTGTTTATTTACCTCTCTCTCTGTCTCTCTGTTTTTAGACTGAGATGATATTCAGAATCCATGTAGTTGTACAACAATGTTATTTGTTCGGGTATTGAAATAATATAATTAGTTACTGGATTTCTCTCCATGCATTCTTAAAATCCATGTGTTTTCCAGGCTGCAGATAAGGAAGCCCTTGGTCTTCTAAGGTGGCTTGCTACTTCTCAGGCTGCCGAAGATATAAACTCTGATGATGAACTTGTTTGTGAGACTGTTCTGAGTCCTTTGTTGCCTTCAACAACCATTGATAAGGTGCTGGAGAAAGCAACTATGGATTATGAGAGCGAGTCTCAAAAAGAGTGTCAAGACATTCTTGATTCAATTGATGACTTGATTGACTTTGAGGGTCTGAAGGAAAGAGCTTTACATCCTTCTGATCGGAATCATTCTCCTCTAACTTCATCAGAGAACATGATTCCACAAGTGGATGGCTCTGGGGATGAACTGTTCTCAACTCCTTGTGCTGGATCAACTGGAAACTCATCTGGAACGGAGATGAGGGCTGAACTTGAAGGGTCTTTGGAATGCCACACACTGCAGGATGTTGGTGGAAGGTTCACCAGTAAGCATAAAAGAAAGCAATCTGTATGGGGCTCTTTACCGTTTTCCACGACAAAAAAGGTGAATAATGACTTGGAACCTGTTGGTTTCCACAAAATTGATTCCTGTGTCCATGAAACTAAAGCTCCTGAAGATACAAGTTGCTTGGCTATTAATGAAGCGGGAAGTTATGCTGCTGATTTTATGAAAAATTCAGGTACAGATGTTCGTGATTTAAAGGAATCAAGTCGTTTGGTTGGATGCTCTGTGCGGGATTTGATGAGGAGAAAGCGAAGCTACCGAGTTGAACCACCTGACTGTGGGTCTCATAGGGATAAAAGGGTTCTTTTGGAAGGGGAGCGAAGAGATGGCATAATTCTCTTCCCTAGACAATTAAATGACGAGCTTGAAGTTGAGTCTCTCAACTTGAAGCAATCTCTTACAGGCCAACAGACAGATTTCCATAAAGCTTGTGAGGCTAATGTGACACCTTTGGATTGTTCCGTCTATGGTAAACACCCTCTTTTTTCCAGCAGTGACAGCTTGTCGCAACATAGCAAGTTGAAAGATGGAAATTTTGGTTCTCATGAAAAAGTTGCTGTTGAGGTCGGCATAGTAGCTACCACTGGACCAGTGGATTTCACAGTAAAAGGCGCATCTCAAGTGCATACTATACCACGGGTTTGTAAGCCCAACAATGTAGATTCTGCAGCTTCCATGGGCCATTGTGAAATTTGCAATGATAAAGAGTCTGACTTGGGTGCAACGGCCATGACTAATGAGAGATTTCCGCTAAAAGATGCTGCTGCTTCAAGCTGTTTGCGAACTGGTCTGATTGAATGTAAAGTATCTCGTGCACATTGTTCTATCTATGAAAGTGGCCATAAAGATGAATCGTCTCTGGCCCGTGTACATAATAAATCTTATGAGAGTGTTCTAGGCACAAACACCACAACTGATTCAATGGGTTTACTAAATGAGAATTGTGGTGGTGGAGAACAGGGAAGGGATTTTGTTTTTTCTGGGCTTGGCAACTCAGAGTCCATAGTTGTCAACACACAGGTGAAATGTACCAAACTAATTGGCATGACCTTCTCCAAGAAACCCCCTATTGCAGACTGGGCAGATGGGACATCTGAAAATGCTTCTTTTCCACCTACCTCTGATCCAGAGGAAAATTATGAGGGAACATCAGGTTGCATTTCTGGTTTACTCCATGGCATGCAATTTCTTTTTTCCTTTTCTTTTTTTCAACTTCTCTTTTGGCTTAGAACAAGCTCCATTTGTGCTGAATTCATGTTGCAGTTTATGATTTAGATAATAATTCATTTTGTTACTCAAAAAAGTACTTATTATTTTCTTCTTTTTCATTTTTTCTTCTCCTGTTTTTGGTTAGGTGTTGCATGGGTTGGGGAGGGATATGGAAACTAGGGTGCCAGCATATCAGGGTTTCAAGATGATATTGGTCATAAATTATGTACTTTGCTTTGACTTGGATTGGTACTGCTTATGAGAATATAACTGGATATTGAGAGTATGCATCTCTACGCAATTCAGCCTTGGAAAGTGGAGAACTCTATTTTAAAAAGCTTTATTTGATAAAACTTTAATAATATATAGTACAGTATTGAAATTGAAAAGATTTGTCATATATAACCAGGATATCACAAGAATTAAATCTTGAAGTAGTAAGGAAAATTTAGCATCCAAATTGAAACCCCTAAAAATTCTTGGACAGTGAACATGCGATCTTTGTCAGAGGACAATTTCACCTTTTTACATCCTTAATCCATTATAAACATCATCCAGCCAAATTGAGTCATTATGGTTTCATTTATTTGACAAACTTGTCTGAAGGCTTTGCTTTTTCTAGTCCATTTTATATTTCATGTGTAGGCAATAAATAGTATTTGTTGTTGCTGTCTTAATTAACTTAGAACATTGCTGCCCCTAGGGTTTGTAAAAACCTTTTGGATAAAAATAAGATATTCCACTCTAGGGTGGTTCAGTGTTGTTACAATGAGACAATATTAAGAAGAAAAGGGTAGGCCCAATGAATTTTGCAGAGTTTTATGCTCTTTTTTTTTTTTTTTTTTTTACATTCTTTTTCCTTCATACAATTCCATATATATAGTAGCTTTGTTTGCTATTTTAGATTTTGGGACAGCTCATAATTGGACAGCTAATAAAGGAACAAATCACCCTTTTCTAGAACGTGAACACATCACCTTCTTCTAGAGCATGGACATGTCAGCTCATACACACATTTGCTCTAACAAGTATGCATTCTTGATTATATTTGTCCTTTACATCAACAAAATTGTTGATGAAACAAGTTCAGGTTTCTGTAGGATTTATGTATTCGAGTTTGTGGGTTTCCTCCATATTAGGCACTAATCTCATCTCACATATTACTTTTTCTTTTAAGGGAGAGGCTTGGATGATTTTCTCCCTTTTTTTGAGAGGGACTGTGGAGAAGAGAAAGAAGTACTGGACAAGCATGCTGGAAATAGTGACTCCAATTCTGATCAAGTTGTCATGGGTGTCTCTACTCACTGTCAAAATGACGGCTCCTACTTGTACCTTTTAACACCTGTATATTCACCTCCTTCTGCAGATAGTGTATGTAGATGGCTGTCATGTGAGGATGAAGGTTAGCTGAAAATATTAATTGCATTGACTTCATTATTTATTTATTTACTTTAAATTTATGAAATCTTGCTCTTTGGTTTTGGGCCTTTAGGTGCTTCTGGAGGGAACAATGTAGCATCAGTGGAGCCATTACCATTGAAAGGTAGAACTACTTTAATATTTCTTGGTGGGAAAAATAACACTTGATTTTGGCAATGAGAAACTTCTTATCAATTTTGAACTCTTTGCAGGTTCATCTAGCAGTTTGGTTGGTTCACAAAGTTCTTTGCCTGATGATTATGACAAGGCTTTGCCTGAATCTTGTTCTGTAAGTGAATCCTATTCTTGATCTTTAGTGTTATGAGAACCCCCAGAAAACTAAATGCTGAAAGGAGCCCATTTGGTGATGAGGTGACAACATAATGCAGGGAGGAGGTATTGTGAAAGAAAAAGTATGTGTTGGTTTCGCAGAAGATATATCTCAGATTTCAGGGCCACATGGGAAATCAAGGCCTACCCCGCTTAGTCAAAGTGGATTTCGGGACCCTGCAAGTGTTGGTGGTGGTCAACAATTGACATTGTTAAGTATAGAGGTATTAGTAAATATCAGTCTATATATATATATATTTTTTTTATCAAGTTTGATATTTTTGTAAAACTGAATTTGCATTTTTAATTTTTTTAATAGATATGTTATCTCAAACTTAAATCCCCATGGCTTTGCATATTTCATATTTTTTGTGATTATTATGAAAACTCTTCCATGTTGTTGTCCGAATAAATGTTCATTGTATAATTGTGATATCCATCGCAGTTGAAGGTTGATCTTTGAAGTATGGAGTTCGTACTATCTAATGCTTAGCACTATGATTACACTTTAGTGATTCAGACAATACATCCTGATTATATTTATTTATAGTATAAAATATAGGGCACCATCTTACTGTTGCCAATGTCAGTTCTGTCAATTATTTAATCAATCAATTTGATTTATATGAGGGAGGCTTGTAAAGAAAAGCTTTGGCTTCTGGCCTTTCTCAAGGAATATATTTGTAGATTTCCTTTCCCCTTTAAAGTTGTTTGGTGATGGAATTTCACTACCTCCAATTTTAGACTAGTAGTTGCTATTACATTATGGGTTGTTATCTATATATGAACCAGTTGTTTATTGGTATCTCCGACGTGTAGCTCTGGACTAAGGATTTTTTCAGTACATGAAAAGGAGAAAAAAAAACACTGGTCAAGATCTTGCTCTTTACTCAGAATCGTTTGGATTATATATCCAGAGTGGTAAATCTTGGTATACCGAGACTTTTAACATATTTAAGGAGTAGATTAATGTTCATTCGTTTAATTAAGAATGGTTGCTTTCCACTTTTGCTGCTTTCTATAACCAGATGATAGAATTTTATCTTTGCTTTGCTTTTGGAACAAATGACCTATCAAAGATTTATCTTTAAAGCGTTATGAGTTTTCCTATTTTAATCTTTTATTTTTTATTATTCAAAGTTTTTAAAATTTTCATTGAAAATATTCACTTGTTTAAACGTGGATTTGATGGGTGATAGGTGCAAGCAGAATCAAGAGGAGATCTCAGACCTGATCCTCGAGTTGATGCCATCAATATTATCGCTCTTGCTATTCAAACTGATACTAATTCCATTACTGAAGTTTATGTGCTTTTGTGTAGTAAAACTGAAGCTGATAACAGGTAGGGTTGATAATAATCACATAGAGATGTCATGCAATTTTTCTTTCCACTGCTTGTTTTCTCTATTGAGTGTGACTTGACGAGCTTACTTTTCTAACCGAAAACTTTGTGATTTAGACATTGTTGATGAAGTGTGCATGGGAAAAATCATATTTCTTATGTTCTGTGGTTTGTTTTCTGTTGGGTTTGTGAATGTAGGATGTTGGAAGGTTATAATATTTTGGCTCAAATGCATTTACTCCCCTTGAACTTTCACCCAGCTGCACTAAAAACGCTGAACTAAATTTTTAGTCAGTTTTAGCCACACAAACTTAGAAGAAGATGCAAAGAGACTTTTTTTAACCTTGTGCCCAAATTCATAATGCGGAGTCAGCATGTAATGTCATGGTCACTGAAATGCACTTAAGGGCATTTGGAAGCAACTCTCATTGCCCATGCCCATGAGAAAAGAAACACAAAAGAAAAAAAAAAAAAAAAAAAACTCCATTTTTATGTTGTAAAATGGTGATGAAATCTCTAGCACCAAAACAAAGGCGGATTTGTTTAAGATTGATGCTTCTCTTTATTTTCAAAGCCTGCGCATTGTTTCAGTTTTGAGTCTCCTCTGCCTACTCCTTTTGATGAAGAACACACTGCTAATATTAATTTCTTATGTATCATCCTGCATGGATGTTCCTTGTATAAGATGCGTTATGTTCTTAAATGTAATTGTCCTTGCATGTGCATGTACGTTTGTGATTTTCACTAGTGGTCACTTTTGATTTTCGATGTATTTGATCAATCAGTTAATCTGGAAATTAATTAGTTAGTTAATGTTGTGCACCTGTATTTTGCTGCCTTCTGGAATTGCACGCTTGGTAAGGACTACTTTGTGTTCCATGCCACATCATCATTGGATGCCTTTATTATTTCATCTGTTATGGAGTGTCATTTTTTCTAATTGCTTTTCATGCCCTTCTTCATCTATTTACAGGAGTCTAGATGGAATATCTGGCTGCAAGTTGTTGGTTTTCTCTGAGGAAAAGTACTTATTTAGTCACTTCATGAAGATTGTACGTTCATCTGACCCTGATATATTAATGGGTTGGGACAGTCAAGGTGGTTCTCTTGGGTTTTTGGCAGAAAGGGCTTCACATCTTGGTATAGCTTTACTCGATAACATATCTCGGACACCATCTGAGACCAAGATGGCTGCTGGAGATTTGGATATTCCTGAGAAAGGACTTCGTGATAATATATTAACTGAATCAATTACTGGTTCTATAACAATAGAAGATGCAATAATTGAGGATGAATGGGGACGAACTCATGCCAGTGGTGTTCATGTAGGTGGTAGAATTGTCCTGAATGTATGGCGATTAATGCGTGGTGAAGTGAAGCTTAGTATTTACACAATGGAAGCGGTAGCTGAAGCTGTGCTGAGGCGAAAAATTCCATCATTTCATCACAAATTACTGAAAAAATGGTTTTCTAGGGGATCTGGACGAGGAAGATTTAGATGTATAGAGTATGTGATAGGGAGAGCAAGATTGAACCTTGAGATAATGAACCAACTTGATATGGTAGGGTAACAAACTTTGTCAGTTCTAAGTGTTGCATATAGGTTT
Organism: Corylus avellana; assembly: GCF_901000735.1. Lineage (NCBI taxonomy): Eukaryota > Viridiplantae > Streptophyta > Magnoliopsida > Fagales > Betulaceae > Corylus > Corylus avellana. The sequence continues at coordinate 5,414,120 of NC_081542.1, read as the reverse complement.
GCATGTCACTGCTTTATCCGGCTTTGGGTTTGGGTTTTATTTTGTTTGTGTGTGTGTTTTTTAAAGAAAAGTGGCACTTGCATATGTTAACCAAAGTATTTCTAATATGTTTAGTTCAATTGAAAATCTAAATTATTCTTGGATTTCTTTTCTTCAACTTTATTTTCCTGATTGAATCATCTTGATGGATGTGATTTTGCAGATAAATCGAACTTCAGAACTTGCACGTGTTTTTGGCATAGACTTTTTTTCGGTTCTCTCTCGAGGTTCACAATACCGTGTTGAATCCATGCTTCTGAGATTGGCACATACACAAAATTTTCTTGCTATCTCCCCAGGAAGTCAGCAGGTTGCTTCTCAACCTGCAATGGAGTGCCTACCTCTTGTAATGGAACCAGAGTCTCGTTTTTATGCAGATCCAGTTGTTGTTTTGGATTTTCAGTCTCTCTATCCGTCAATGATAATTGCATACAACCTTTGTTTTTCTACTTGCCTTGGCAAAGTTACACCTTCAAAGGCAAATACACTTGGGGTAAGTTCCTATTCACGAGATCCGTATGTTCTACAGAGAGTGAAAAATGAGATACTGCTCACTCCAAATGGTGTTATGTATGTGTCTCCAAAGGTCCGTACAGGCATACTGCCCCGTTTATTGGAGGAAATATTATCAACTAGAATAATGGTGAAACAAGCAATGAAAAGGTTGCTTCCCTCACAGCAAGTTCTTCACAGGATATTTAATGCAAGGCAGCTTGCTTTGAAGCTGATAGCAAATGTGACATATGGCTATACAGCTGCTGGATTTAGTGGTCGCATGCCTTGTGCAGAGATTGCAGACAGTATTGTTCAATGCGGACGAAGTACTCTCGAAAAGGCAATTTCATTTGTGAATGCACATGATAAGTGGAAAGCTAAAGTTATTTATGGTGATACTGACAGCTTGTTTATCCTCCTCAAGGGACGCACGGTCAAAGAGTCTTTTCGAATAGGTTATGAGATTGCATCTGCAATCACTGCAATGAATCCAAATCCAGTCACTTTGAAAATGGAGAAAGTTTATCATCCATGCTTCCTCCTTACTAAGAAACGCTACGTTGGTTACAGTTATGAGAGCCCAGAACAGACTGAACCTGTATTTGATGCTAAAGGTATTGAGACGGTCCGCAGGGATACATGTGAAGCTGTTGCCAAAATGATGGAGAAGTCGTTGAGACTCTTCTTTGAACATCAGGACATTTCTGAGGTTAAAGCATATTTGCAGCGTCAATGGAGCCGGATTTTATCTGGCAGAGTTTCTCTTAAGGATTTTGTTTTTGCCAAGGAGGTTCGATTGGGCACCTACTCTACAAGGGGCTCTTCACTCCCACCAGCCGCAATTGTTGCCACTAAAGCAATGAAAGCTGATCCCAGGGCAGAACCACGCTATGCAGAGCGGATACCTTATGTTGTAATACATGGAGAACCCGGCGCCCGCCTGATTGATATGGTTGTTGATCCAATGGAACTTTTGGCAATTGATTCCCCCTTCAGATTAAATGATTTATATTACATCAACAAACAAATAATCCCAGCTTTGCAGCGGGTATTCGGACTTGTTGGAGCCAACTTGAACCAGTGGCTTATAGAGATGCCCCGTCCAGTCAGGGAAGCCTTTGCTAAACGCTCCAGCTATGCTCCAAATCCGCACAGAACCAGAATTGATTATTACTATCTCTCTAAACATTGTATACTTTGTGGCGAGTTGGTTCAGGCATCAGCCCATCTATGCAATCAATGCTCGCAAAATGGAATTGCTGCTGCTGCAACAGCTGTGATAGGAAGAACTTCAAAAATGGAGAGAGAGATGCAACACCTTGCTGCCATATGTCAACATTGTGGAGGTGGAAACTGGAGTGTCAAGTGCACTTCGCTAGCATGCTCAGTGTTTTATGAGAGGCGGAAAGTTCAGAAAGAGCTACAAAGTCTTTCTTCTATTGCTGCTGACGAAGGTTTCTACCCAAAATGTATGGTCGAGTGGTTCTGAAGGGACATAAATTTGTTATAAACTGGTTTGTAAAAAATTCATACAAACACATTTAATAAAATGACATGTGTCACGTAACATGTGAGGTTTATTTTTAATAACCTATTTGTCCGTTCTGAAGGGTCAGTTGCTCCAATATGTCACCCTTGAACTATGGAATAGGAAGAAAGGTGGGTGTGTTGTAAGTTGATTTATATGTGTTTTAATGTAATTTAATCATTTGTTGCTGTACAAAAATAATGAAGTTTGAACTACTTTGCTGTTTCATGTTTGTGTCTTCCCTGTGTTGCTCATCAAAAAAAGGAACTATGACAATATCTTGTTGAAATTTCGAAATGATGTAATTCAAAAATGTAAATATGAGGAAGTCGCTCTCTCTCTCTCTCTCTCTCTCTCTCTCTCTCTCGCATGGGCCTCATTAGCCCTACTCTTTTCTTTTGAGCCTTTTCCCAGCATGGCCTCACAAAAACTCAAGGCCCCAAAATGTCTTCATTCTTGTAGCAGCGGACCAAAAGAATTTAAAACCAAAAATTCGATATATATTTTAGCTATAAAATATATATCGAATTTTGTTTCTTGTTAGCAAAATTAAATCTAGGAAAAAGTACATTTTATTCCTTAGGTTGGGGGCAATTTTCAATTCGCCTTCTAATGTTTCAATTTTTGTAATGTACCTCCTTAAACTTTCAATTTTTTACAATTTGACCAATTATATCCCAAATTTTTTATATTACCCATAATTTTATTTTTTATAAAAAGTTTTTTTTTTTCTTTTAATAAAAAAAAAACATTCGAAGTCACTCATTTGGCTATTGGCCATTTTTGCATCCTCAAATTTATTTATTTAAAAAAAAAAAATTTTAGACAATATAAAAATTAAAACAAAATAGCCAATGAAAAATTAAAATACTAAGGCCTCGTTTGGTTCGCGGATTGTCTAGTCCATTGGAAAAGGATTAGCTACCATTGGGATTAGCTACCACTGGGAATAGATTAGCTAGTCCTATTCCTTTGTTTGGTTGTAACGCTGGAATAGACTACCTAATCCTATTCCTTCGTTTGGTACAGTGCAATATGTTGGTGAATGGAATTGTATTGTGATCTTATTTCCTAAAATACCCTTATAATATAAATACAATTTATATTATTAAGGACTTTCATTCTTTTTTTTTTTTTTTGAAACATAAACAATTTTACTATAATTTTTTTTTTTTTAGTTATGTCATGTATATATAATTATATATATATATATATATATATATAACTGAATTAAAAATCACACTGAGAAAGTATAGAGAAAGAGAGATGGAGAAACAGAATAAAAAAAAAAATAAACCCTAAACAGAATCAAAGAGAAACGATACAGAGAATCAAAAGAAAAAAAAAAAATAGAGAAACGTTACAGAGAAAAAAAAAAAATCCAAGAAATAGAGAGAGAATGAAATAACCAAGAAACAAAGAAGAGAAATCGAAGAGAAGAGAGGGGGAGAGAGATCGCTTGCGCAGAGAAGAGAGATCGTTGCTCTTTGAGAGATGGAGATCGTTTTGCAGAGTCTCCTTGAGAGACGTGGGTGCTAGAAGGGTAGGGTTTTTGTGGGCAATTTACACGATAATTTTAATCCCACAGGAAAGGATTAGCTAAGCCACTCGTTTTTGAGTGGCTTAGCTAACCCCGTGTATATAGGATTAGTAATCTCACAGGAATAGCCATTCCCAGGAATAGAGTGTTACCAAACAAAGGACTAGCTATACCTAGTGTTAGCTAGTCCAATCCAATGGTCTAATCCGCGAACCAAACGGGGCCTTATTTATTTATTTTTAAAAAAAATAATTTTAGACAATATAAAAATTAAAACAAAATAGCCAATGAAAAATTAAAATACTAAAGGTTAAATTAAAAATCGCTCAAATTTAGGAATAGAGTATAATTTTCTCTTAAATCTATCTTATGCATTTGACGGATCAGCTTCGTGAGAAAAGAAATTGTCATTTCAATTCAAACTCATTTGACAAAACAAAAACAAAAAGGAAAAATAAAGAAAGAAAAAAAACGCAAAAAACCCATTTCAATTTCCATTTCCATTTCTTCTGAAAGTGGAACCCGACAAAGGGTTTAAGGGTTCTTCCCTATACCTCTCTCTCGCTCTCTCCCTCTCGTTCATGGAGGGTTTAACACTCCAGCTCAAACCCTAAACCCTCTGTTTCATACTCAAATGGCACAAACCCCATTCTCTCTCCTCCTCCTCAGACGACTCACTCTCTCCTCTCAAAACCCCAAACACCCTTTCCTCCCTTCTCTCCTAAAACCCTTCTCCACTTCCCAACCCTCCCCATCCTTCTCTTCAGAGCCACCACCAAAACCATCCTCCCTTTCCTCCCGCCTCAGCTTCGTCTTCGACCAAATCGACGCCATCGGCAAACAACAGCAGCAGAGCGTCTCCCAGAAGGACCAAACCCTCCAGCGCATCCGGGCCTGGCGCCAAGACCGAAAACCCCAAACCGACCCACCACCCCATTCAGAATCAGAACCATCACAGTTAGGGTTAGGCTTAGGGCTCAATAGCAACGACGAGGATGCTGCCAGTTCCATGGTAAAGGAGGAGGAGGAGAAGAAGAAGAAGAAGAAGGCGATGGTGGAGGTTGTTCACCCGTGGCCGGAGTGGATTGAGCTGATGGAGAGGTTGGTGGGGCAGAACTACTTTGATCATAGGAGGAAAGACGAGGACAGCTTGGTCCAAGAGCTGGGCTTCGATGCGGCCGAGATTCCGGCGGTGGATGATGATCTGGGAATCGATTTTACCAAGGATTACAAGGCGGTGCAGACGGCGTGCATCAATTTCGGGAAGGACCGGTTCGATATTCTGAGGTTTGTAGGATTCGATGGTCTTCCGGAAAATGGAACAAAAAGAAAGCATTACTTATTTTTTCCACTCAACAATGAATTTGAAGGAATAGTGGAACAATTTCAGTAGATTCGTGTTAGACTGGATTACTGAAACCACTAAGTACCCTCTTTATTCTCTAGGACCCTAGGTTAATGTTGTTAATGCATGTAAAGGGTAACACTATTGCATTTCACACCACTTTGCTTTGCAAGTGCTGAGACAGAAAATTAATTTCAGGTCCTTGTCGAGACAGGATATTCAAACTTTGGTTGGTTTTGGGTGCCCAAGTGTGGACAAGAAGGTGGTTTTCTCTGCAAAACTTTTGAGGAAGCGCGTCCAACTTGATGAAGGAGATGTGAGTGTTACTTTTTTACCTTGTTTTGTGTTGAGCATATTGCTCGCAGATTTCATACAAAACTGAGTTATGTACTGACATCACTGTTGGCTCTTCTTTCCCACCCTCCCCCTATTTCCCCTCCCCTCTTTTGTTGCTTAGCATTTCTGTCTTTTAGCGTTATTCTAGTTTCAAGATTCTTTGCCTCATCCTCATACCTATTTATATGAGTAGATGATTGTATATGTGATTATATAATTGCATTCATGACGGTTATTTGTATGTCAGGTTTGCAGTTCCTGCAGTTTGAGGAACTCCTGCGAAAGAGGATATTTGCTTACCAACAAAGAGGATGAGGCACGGACTATTGATATTATGCGTGTCCTATTGGCTTTTGGTTTTGACCCCGTGAACGGATCAGTAGTCAATAAGGCTCTTTTGAAACAAAAGTCTATCAAAAATGTTGTCCGTAAGGTGTTACATGAGGTTGTCAAGTTGAGCTCAGTTCCAATAGACCCCAATCTTCCTCCCCCAGTAATAAAAAAGCCCCCACCAAAAGTCAAGCAGGCTCCTCCCCCTCCAAGGAAACGAGTTGGACGTGACGATGTTGAGATGAAAAGAGGAGACTGGCTATGTCCCAAGTATGTCTTATCTAAACTTCTTTTATCTGCTCATGGCCAGGCCAATTATTTTGTTCTGTTATCAATACAAGGGTTGTAATTTTTCTGAGGATGAGTATAAATTCCCGTGCAATTTTTCATTTCAAAATATATGAACGTAGAGCCCTGTCGATGTGATTTTACACATGATTTTCATCTGCTTGCTTAGAAATATCTGCAACCCACTACAACGTGCATTCAAGGCAGATCCTTATTTTGTTCTGTTATCAATACAAGGGTTGTAATTTTTCTGAGGATGAGTCTAAATTCCTGTGCAATTTTTCATTTCAAAATATATGAACGTAGAGCCCTGTCAATGTGATTTTACACATGATTTTCATCTGCTTGCTTAGAAATATCTGCAACCCACTACAATGTGCTTTCAAGGCAGATCCTTATCAACAATTAAAGATGCTGAATACTTGCTGTTCTCAGGTGTGACTTCTTGAATTTTGCAAAGAATACCATATGCCTACAATGTGATGCCAAACGTCCAAAGAGACAGCTGCTTCCTGGAGAATGGGAATGCCCCGAGTAAGATTCATTCCATGGCTATGTTCTTTTCCCCTTGTTCTTGCTGATATTATCTTGAAAATATATTTAGGATTAGTTGGCTGTATTGAATTCTATTTGTAAACTATGATATGTTTGCATGTTAATCTTATGCTATTTGTGTACGATCATGGGTTTTAGGTTCATTTGGGTGCATGTACAGGCTTCACGATTTTGTATTGGTTTAATTAGGGAATAATTAGATATAATTTGGTAACAGAGTTGGATAATTAGAACAAAATTTTTGACATTTTCTGCTGCAACTGCCTGCTCCCCCACCTCCCTCCCTCGCTGGTTAACTCTTCCTTAGCTTCCAATGGAGTTAATGGTTATGATAATTACTCTTCACTGTCACCTCCTTGGAACCTGAAAAACGTTGGTTCCTGACCCCCTCAAAAAAAATTCAATGTGCGTTGTAGATGAACATCTATATTTCTACACAGCCAGCTTTAGAGCTTTAGAGTTTATTATATCCCTTATTGTTGGTTTTGTTATTTGGCAGGTGCAACTTCTTAAATTATAGGAGAAATATGGCATGTTTTCATTGTGAATGCAAGCGCCCACCTGACGGATTTATGGAGAACAAGATGCAAGAAAATCAACGCGGTCCTAGAACAAGGTTGGAGAAGACTGCTCAGCGGCAAGAGGTTTCTAATGCATGGAATTTTGATTTTGATGACAATGAATCAGATGGGGCAGATGTTGCTGCTTTTGAGTATGCGGATTCTTCTGTTATGGCTGAAGATTCTCCTTTAGATAACCAGGCCCATGGAGGAAATTTCCGAGGGCCTGAAGACAATTTTAGCAAATCTAGCAGAGTGCCAAGGGCCCAGGAAAAAGAATATTCTGATGGTGATACTAACAGACCTGGGATGGGGTTTGATGATTTTGAGGATGAAGAAGATAATATTGATAGTTACGAGCTTGAAATTCCTCATAACAATTCAGCACGGAAGGCTTCTTCAAATGATTTTTCTGAGGCTGAAGGGTACTCTGGATCAGAAGATTTTGAAAGCACTAATAATAATGTGCCTGCTCGTGGCAGACCAAGTTCCCCATCTTACAATAAGCCTTCTAAATCTATGCGTGTAAATGCTGCTTTCTCTGGCTCTGAGGATGATTTGGATTCAGATGAAGATCTTTCAGTTCATCCCAACTGGAAATCTAGTCATGTTGCTGATTCTAGGCAGAGAGGTAGAGGTAGAGGTCAAGCAAGTCCATCCAAGAGATTAAGCTTTGGTTCTGATGAGGAACTTGGCCTCTACTCTGATGTGGATGATGATTCAGATGAGAATTTCAGATCCAGGCAAAAGAATGGGAATAAATTGGGTTCTGGAAGGAGGGATTTCCGGAGGAAAGGAAGTTCTGATGTTGACGATGGTCGCTTTTCTGGTCCAAAATTTGACAATGATGATATGCGCTCTTCTAGAAATAGATTGAGAGGGAATAAAGAAGAACCCGATAGAAGACGAAACAAGTCTCAAGGTCGTGACGGTAATAACTTCACAAGGGACACAAAATTCAGATCCGGTGGTAAGATGGGTAGTAGATGGAACACTTCCAATGATGATTTTGATGAACCATCCCAAAGGTCTCGAGGTAGTAACCGAGGATCTCAAAAGAGTCGTCATGATGGGGGGCGAAAGAGGGATAGGGATGGTGATATGTGGAACTTTAAGGAGCGTGGAAGAGGAGATAGTTTTGGGAAGCAGCAGCGCGGAAGAGGAGATAGTTTTGGGGAGCCGCAGCGTGGAAGAGGAGATAGGGACATGGACAGGGATTCTGGTGAATTTAAAAACAGTAGGCGTGTTGTAGTAAGATAGATGTGAACAATGGGATAAGCAGAATCTCACTAATTGATTCTTCTAGCCTCTGACAGTTCCCAGTCACAAGATCCATATTAGTGAAAGAAGCCATATTAAAAGATTAGGAAGGAAAAAACATGTTTGGTTTCCTATCTGCCACCTCTGTAAAGTCAATTAGCAGATATTTGTGCTTCTTTTAAATTGGCCCGGGTATCAGATTGGTCTTCTCCTGCTGATTTGAGTTTGTCTGATTTTATTTGCCTGCTGGTTGCACAGAAATGGTGTACACTTTTTTTTTTCTTTCTTTTTTGGGGGGTTGGGTTATTTTACTTCTTTCTTCCTTCTTTTCTTTCTTTGCTTCAATTCAATATTGTTCCTGAACTACTCAGATATTCGATTGGTTTAATGAGCAAGGTTACTGCTTTTGTAAATATAATCGACAAATTTTGTAAGCTTCATTTGCAAGGTTTGCATTTTTTTTTTTTTTCTTTTTTTGGGGGGGGGGGTCGGCGAATGATTACACATTTGTGTCAGTGCTAGAATCTTGATTACACATTCTATAAAAAGACTGATTCTTTTGATTTTTTGCCATCTTTCTTGGGTATTAACTTCAATGAGGCTTTTGTGTAATTTTGTTAGACAGTATGAAAATTAAGACAATTTTTTAGGCCAAAAATTAAAAAAAGTTCCAAATTGATTTTAGGCCAATTTAGTGACTTATTTACTAAATTGGGTTTATTTATGCCCAAAAATATATTTGTGAATATCAAATTTAGAAATAGAGTTATATGCAAAAAGTGATGTTTTTAGCGATGAATAGTGAAAACCGCTCGGGTCGGGAATTTTTTCTGAAATTGAGGTTCTTTGAAATTTTAAGAGTAGGTAGAGAATCTTAAGATAAGCACTATGAGTTTTTATTTGAATCAATCTGAGTCCTTTTGACTCAATGTTCATCTTGTCAAAGTTTAAATGCCAAAAGTGAACATAAGGTAATATACATTTAACACCCAATAGTTATTTAATATTACTAACCCACATATTATTATTCTAACTTATCTATTATTATTATTATTATTATTATTATTAGTATTAAATCTGTCTAATTAACTCCAAATAATATCACAATTTATTATTAATATTTATTCCATCAATATTCATATAAACTCTTAAGTTCCTTAATAATTTATGTCACGCCTAGTATGAATATTAGGATAATTCTATCATCCTAGTATGAATATTAGGATAATTCTATCATCAAATTAATATCTCATAAAATAATGACATTAAGTGAGATTGAAAAGATAGTCACCAGTTTGCTCCAAACGGACGTAGTAATTTGGAGTCTCGTCTTTTAATTAGAGTCTAGTAGGAGTTTCGTCTCCAGTAGGAGTCATGCAGGAGTTTTGTCTCTTTATCTCCTACTTCTCAGAGAAGTAGTAGTAGTCTATGTTTGATTTCTAGTCAGAATAGGTTTATTCCTCTATTTAAAGGGAACGATTATTCAATAACAAGCATGCATAAATTTATCCCTCAAACGTATACGTATTCTTTGAAAGAGAATCGCGCGTCGAATCACAAGGTCGGTTTCGAATTCACGCTCTCACACTGCAACCATGCTAGTTTACCAGGATCTTCTCACAGGTAAATTCTATCTCTATTATAGGGTTTTTGCTATGTCTCTATATAAGAATTATTCGGATAGAATTTTGTACGTAAAATTTCCGAGTTTTGTTTTCTGGGCTTGATTCTATTTAGGCGTGAAAGGGTGAAAGTTTTCGAATATTAATTAGATTCTCTAATTTGAGGATTTGGCAAATTCTGCCAATCAGATCCAATAGATTTTAGTTTAGAGTGTTCAAAAGTTGGATTTTTCTCGTCTATTAGCTAATGGTCTGTCTAGTATATCTAGATTCACTCACCAAAGATTTTAGTGGATCTACACAGCTAGATCTACGCTATTCGTGACATATATGGGTTCACCAACGTAGATATGCTTTAGTATCTTTAATTGTTATTCATTGCTCGTGTCAATGTAAGTTATATATATGCCATATATTGTATATAGTGTGGGTTATGGAGTTTATTGTTCTAGTTTCTTTGCTATGGATTCTAACTTTACTGTGTTGTCAATGTTTATATGCTTGTGGTTTCTTAACATACTTTTTTGAGAATGACCAAATTATTTTTGAAATATCATAATGTGTGAGCTGTAAACTCATCTTCATTGATGAAATTTCAGGTGACGAGCTTCTCTCCGATTCCTTCCCTTACAAGGAAATTGAGAATGGAATTCTGTGGGAAGTTGAAGGAAAGGTTGGAACTCTTTTTATTTGTTAGTTTTATCAGTTTTGTTAGTGTTTGTGCTTCTGAGGGGATTGAGAGCTTGAACCTTTGCATACAAAAAAAATGTATGCAAAGCAATTAGATAATCTAACTTTGGTGTGTGCTTTGTTATCTGGCAGTGGGTTGTTCAAGGAGCAGTGAATGTAAACATTGGAGCAAACCCTTCTGCTGAAGGTGGAGATGAGGATGAAGGTGTTGATGACCAAACTGTCAAGGTTGTTGACATCGTTGATACCTTTAGGCTTCAGGTGAGAAAGCCCACTGCATTTAGTTGCTATTATCTTATTATTTCCCGCTCAGGATATATGTTGAACAAAAGGTTTTGTATTATTTGCAGGAACAACCTACTTTTGAAAAGAAGCCATTTCTTACATACATGAAGAGATACATCAAGAGTCTGGCAGCCAAATTGGATTCAGAGCAGCAAGTGTTGTTTAAGAAGCACATTGAGGGAGCTACCAAGTACCTTCTTTCAAAGCTCAGCGACCTCCAATTGTATGTGCTTTTCCTATTCCGAAAGTTTTCATAATTGTGCAGAATTACTCTTTCCTTTTTCTTCTTTTTTTGGGTTAATTAGTTGGGTTCATCTTTGTGGCAGTTTTATTGGTGAAAGCTTGCATGAAGATTGCTGTTTGGTCTTTGCATATTACAAGGAAGGTGCCACTGATCCGACCTTTATCTACCTTTCCCATGGGTTGAAGGAAGTCAAGTGTTAAACATTGGCCTTCCTCTTTAGTAGTTTTGGTTTTAAGTTAGCCAGTCTTTTCTTTTACATTTCCCTTTGGTACCATTGGGGTATAATGGTACAACTAAGAGTTTTGGTTTTTTAAGTGTTTTCCTGCTGGTGACATTGTGAGGATTTATATATAGATCGTGTGTTCTGGAAATTTGTTAGATGACCAATTATGGTGTTTTTTTTGGCCAATGATTTATTTTTCATCTTAAAACCTTAGTTGTATAAGAAGGCGGTATGTTTGGAATTGCGTTTGAGGGGTTTAAAAGTACTTTAACACTCAAAAAGTCCATTTGAAAAAATATATATATATTCGTTTAAAAGCATTTTTAAGGGTTCAAAAAGCGTAAAAATGGTCAAAACGCACTTTTGGCAAAAATTTAAAAATGAAGCTTTTGTCTAAAAGCGATTTTTGACTTAAAAGCTCTATTTTTCAAATGCAATCTCAAACAAATTTTAAATGCTATTATTGTACATCTCCCACATAATTGGGATGACATCCTCTTTGGTTTAAAGGTTATTTTCATTATCAGCATCCTTTCTCAAACTATTCTCAACCTCAAACTATTCTCAACCAGCCAAACACTACAAGGCAACTTTTTATATCTTTTTTTTTTTTTTTTTTTTTTCCATCATTTTATGACCCCTGCCATTCCCTTCCAACCATGAATTCCCACACATCATGGCTCGTAAATTACACGAGACAATGAATCACTGGAAGAAACGCAAACTTTCTACAACATCCAAACGTTCTATATCAGCCGAACGAATGAATTTCATACAAGTTTGCAAACAATACTCATTGAAAGAAAAGATATTAGATATGGATATCTTGAAAAGAAGAGAACGAATATGCCAAATGTTCTTTGGATAAAACACACTACTAAAAGATTAATTCTGTCAAGTGAAAAATAAACGTCCGCTTGTATCTATTAATTACCAAGAAATATGATCCCGACATTTAATTCCTGGTAGTTACTAATTTATATGCCAATGTGTTAGGAAGAAGTCCTTTCTTGATATTGTATACTCAAATATAGTAGGAACATTTTTTTTTTTTTGAAAGGACTAGGAACGTTTTTACTATATGGTGCTTGATAATTTACTCCAGTAATAGGTGTTTGTAAAGGAATTGAGATCCCCTCTAATTATAGAGAAATTAGAGATTCTTCAATTGTTAATCGTGGCCCTTTATTTTAAATTTAATGGTTTATAAAATGTTAGTTGTTTTTATATAACCGAGGCATTAAATGCTGGCTTTTGTTTTACCGAGGTTCAAATAATTTTACAAACCATTGAATTTAAAATGAATGGCCACGATTAACAATTGAAAAATATCTAATTTCTCCCCAATTGAAAGGGATCCGGATCCGTTTGTAGTGACCCTTCATCCGCTTCAAGCAAAAAATGAATAGAATAATCCTTAATTATTCAATAAATGCAGCAAAAGGTGACCTAAATTGCAATAATGATGAGATCAGAAGGCTTGTTTGGCCATTACAAGAATACTGAACAGCTCCAGTGCATTCTACGTAGGACAAAGGTTCAAATCCACGCCCAAATCGTCCATTAAAGAAAAAGTAATAAATAAATAATAAAAAGGTAGTATAATTGCTTCAAGGATCCTAACGTGATTAAACATTAATTTTCCATCATTGATTAATAGCCATGATTTTGCTACCATTTTCTATGATAAAATACAATAATATGCACATTAACAGAATATAGAAACAAGCAGCGCATGCAGCAGATTTTCTTCATACAATCCATTAAACACCATTCACGTACGTATACCCACCTACCACAAATGATTCAATGCACATAATTGGAGGGGATTAATGCACGATTTCGTAATATGAGATTTTTCAATTTTGAATAATTGGAAGAGATCTCAATTCCATAGTTCGGGCATAAATTGAACATTGGATTGTACAAAGAAAATCATCAAGTAAAAGAATTTTTTTTTTTTTCTTTCCTTTTCCTTTTGTTGTGGTTTCTGTTCTTTAATTACTGTTGAATCAGCTCCTGAAGTTTGTGTTCTTGATTGAGTGGATGAGGAGATCTATTCTATTTCTCGTGACTATTGGGTGTTCCACTACCCTTCGATGATAAAAGAAAATAATAATATGAAAAGGTAATGTCCAATGAAAGCGGACAGTCCCTACCAGAGATGGACGTATATGAAGACCGGGTAGGCTATGGCCTACCCCAGGTTTGGAATTTGTATTAAATATACTGCAAAAAATACTAATTTTTTAAGAAAAACAATTATTTTCTGTCTTTTATTTTGCTTATATTTTCTTAATTAACACTCAATAAATACTAATTTTATTTTTTATATGTTGATTTAATCTTTAATCTTAATATATTTTTCATCTATTTTTTGGTTCTCTGTTTTATATATTTCTCCTTCATACTTTGGCCCCGTTTAATATAAATTCCTAGTTCTGTCCCTGGTCCCTACAAAATTTCATTGGCTCCAAGGCAACCTTTTTATGGTATAGGGCTGTCTATTATTAGCTCTTTTTATTAATGTGTTTTGGGATTTTTATTTATGTTTTAATATGACATAAAACATAAATAAATTTTAACGAGCGAAGGCTTAAATGTTTTTTTTTTCTTTTCTTTTCTTTTAGATGACCTATTTTCTTTTCTCTTGTCAATAGCTTGTCACATTTCTATGGGACAAACTAAGTACAATCGAATCAATTATATTCCTTTTTATCTTAACCTTTGGCGCCACATGAGCCCAAATATCATATAGATGTAAAGTGTTGTAATTGGCATGACAAATCTACTTTTTCATATTGTAATCAGCATGCATATTATATAATGTCCATTACATATGTTGTGGGTGAGTCATAATAATTGTTCTTACAAGTATATATCTTTTTGCATGAGTTGACTCATGCACAATATGCATTTATAATTAGTTATATAAAATGGAATGTTGGGAGAAAAGGCAACATCCCCCAACCGCTCCAATTTCCTTACCTTGAATGGGTCTCTGGCTTAGGGTTGGTTGGAGATTCAAAGGAATAGTTGGGAAGCATACCTCAACAACTACTAGAAACTATGAATGACAAAGACCAACTTATTTTCTTGGGTATTTGGGGTATTAACTTCAATGAGGCTTTTGTGTAATTTCCTTAGACAATATGAAAATTCAGACACAGCTTTTTAGGCCAAAACTTGAAAAAACTCCGAATTAATTTCTGATTTCACTGAATACTAGTATTAGTCACTTATTTACTAAATTGGGTTTATTTATGCCCAAAAACATATTTGTGAAGATCAAATTTTGAAATAGAGTGATATACAAAAAGTGACATTTTTAGCGATGAATAGTGAAAACCGCTCAAGTCAGGAATTTTTTCCAAAAATGAGTTTCTTTGAAATGTTAAGAATAGGTAGAGAATCTTAAGATAAGCACTATGAGTTTTTATTTGAATGTCCTTTGACTCTATTTCAACTAATCAAAGTTTAAATGCCAAAAGTCAACATAATGTAATATACATTTAACACTTATCTATTATTATTATTTTAATCTATATTAATATTATGAGTATTCAATCTGTCTAATTAACTCCAAATAATATCATTAGAATACAATTTATTATTAATACTTATTCCATCAATATTCATATAAACTCTTAAATCCCTTAATAATTTATGTTATGCTTAATATAAATATTAGAATAAAATTAATATCTCATAAAATAATGGCATTAAGTGAGATTGAAAAGATAGTCACCAGTTTGCTCCAAACGGGCGTAGTAATTTGGAGTCTCGTCTTTTAATTAGAGTCTAGCACTCTAGTAGTAGTTTTATCTCCAGTAGGAGTCTTGCAGGAGTTTTGTCTCTTCATCTCCTACTTCTCAGAGAAGTAGTAGTAGTCTATGTTTGATTTCTAGTGTTTATTCCTCTATTTAAAGGGAACGATTATTCAATAACAAGCATGCATAAATTTATCCCTCAAACATATACGTATTCTTTGAAAGAGGCTGAGTATACCTCCAATCGCGCGTCGAATCACAAGGTCGGTTTCGAATTCACGCTCTCACACTGCAACCATGCTAGTTTACCAGGATCTTCTCACAGGTAAATTCTATCTCTATTATAGGGTTTTTGCTATGTCTCTATATAAGAATTATTCGGATAGAATTTTGTACGTAAAATTTCCGAGTTTTGTTTTCTGGGCTTGATTCTATTTAGGCGTGAAAGGGTGAAAGTTTTCGAATATTAATTAGATTCTCTAATTTGAGGATTTGGCAAATTCTGCCAATCAGATCCAATAGATTTTAGTTTAGAGTGTTCAAAAGTTGGATTTTTCTCGTCTATTAGCTAATGGTCTGTCTAGTATATCTAGATTCACTCACCAAAGATTTTAGCGGATCTACACAGCTAGATCTACGCTATTCGTGACATATATGGGTTCACCAACGTAGATATGCTTTAGTATCTTTAATTGTTATTCATTGCTCGTGTCAATGTAAGTTATATATATGCCATATATTGTATATAGTGTGGGTTATGGAGTTTATTGTTCTAGTTTCTTTGCTATGGATTCTAACTTTACTGTGTTGTTAATGTTTATATGCTTGTGGTTTCTTAACATACTTTTTGAGAATGACCAAATTATTTTTGAAATATCATAATGTGTGAGCTGTAAACTCATCTTCATTGATGAAATTTCAGGTGACGAGCTTCTCTCCGATTCCTTCCCTTACAAGGAAATTGAGAATGGAATTCTGTGGGAAGTTGAAGGAAAGGTTGGAACTCTTTTTATTTGTTAGTTTTATCAGTTTTGTTAGTGTTTGTGCTTCTGAGGGGATTGAGAGCTTGAACCTTTGCATACAAAAAAAATGTATGCAAAGCAATTAGATAATCTAACTTAATTTGGTGTATGCTTTGTTATCTGGCAGTGGGTTGTTCAAGGAGCAGTGAATGTAAACATTGGAGCAAACCCTTCTGCTGAAGGTGGAGATGAGGATGAAGGTGTTGATGAACAAACTGTCAAGGTTGTTGACATCGTTGATACCTTTAGGCTTCAGGTGAGAAAGCCCACTGCTTTTAGTTGCTATTATCTTATTATTTCCCGCTCAGGATATATGTTGAACAAAAGGTTTTGTATTATTTGCAGGAACAACCTACTTTTGAAAAGAAGCCGTTTGTCACATACATGAAGAGATACATCAAGAGTCTGGCAGCCAAATTGGATTCAGAGCAGCAAGTATTGTTTAAGAAGCACATTGAGGGAGCTACCAAGTACCTTCTTTCAAAGCTCAGCGACCTCCAATTGTATGTGCTTTTCCTATTCCGAAAGTTTTCATAATTGTGCAGAATTACTCTTTCCTTTTTCTTCTTTTTTTGGGTTAATTAGTTGGGTTCATCTTTGTGGCAGTTTTATTGGTGAAAGCTTGCATGAAGATTGCTGTTTGGTCTTTGCATATTACAAGGAAGGTGCCACTGATCCGACCTTTATCTACCTTGCCCATGGGTTGAAGGAAGTCAAGTGTTAAACATTGGCCTTCCTCTTTAGTAGTTTTGGTTTTAAGTTAGCCAGTCTTTTCTTTTACATTTCCCTTTGGTACCATTGGGGTATAATGGTACAACTAAGAGTTTTGGTTTTTTAAGTGTTTTCCTGCTGGTGACATTGTGACGATTTATATATAGATCGTGTGTTCTGGAAATTTGTTAGATGACCAATTATGGTGTTTTTTTGGGCCAATGATTTATTTTTCATCTTAAAACCTTAGTTGTATAAGAATGCGGTATGTTTGGGATTGCGTTTGAGAGGCTTGAAAGTACTTTAACACTCAAAAAGTCCGTTTAAAAAATATATATATATTCGTTTAAAAGCATTTTTAAAAGTCCAAAAAACGTAAAAATGGTCAAAACGCACTTTTGGCAAAAATTTAAAAATGAAGCTTTTGTCTAAAAGCAATTTTTGACTTAAAAGCTCTATTTTTCAAACGCATTCTCAAACAGATTCTAAATGCTATTATTGTACATCTCCCAAGTAATTGGGATGACATCCTCTTTGGTTTAAAGGTTATTTTCATTATCAGCATCCTTTCTCAAACTATTCCCAACCAGCCAAACACTACAAGGCAACTTTTTATATCTTTTTTTTTTTTTCCCATCATTTTATGACCCCTGGCCTGCCATTCCCTTCCAACCATGAATTCCCACACATCATGGCTCGTAAATTACACGAGACAATGAATCACTGGAAGAAACGCAAACTTTCTACAACATCCAAACGTTCTACATCAGCCGAACGAATGAATTTCATACAAGTTTGCAAACAATACTCATTGAAAGAAAAGATATTAGATATGGATATCTTGAAAAGAAGAGAACAAATTTGCCAAATGTTCTTTGGATAAAACACACTACTAAAAGATTAATTCTTTCAAGTGAAAAATAAACGTCCGCTTGTATCTATTAATTGCCAAGAAATATGATCCCGACATTTAATTCCTAATAGTTACTAATTTATACGCCAATGTATCAGGAAGAAGTCCTTTCCTGATGTATACTCAAATATACTAGGAACATTTTTTTTTTTTTTTTTAAAGTACTAGGAATGTTTTTACTATATGGTGCTTGATAATTTACTCCAGTAATAGGTGTTTGTAGTGGAATTGAGATCCCCTCTAATTGTAGAGAAATTAGAGATTCTCCAATTGTTAATCGTGGCCCTTTATTTTAAATTTAATGGTTTATAAAATATTAGCTACTTTTGTATAACCGAGGTATTAAATGCTGGCTTTTGTTTTACCGAGGTTCAAATAATTTTACAAACCATTGAATTTAAAATGAATGGCCACGATTAACAATTGAAAAATATCTAATTTCTCTCCAATTGAAAAGGATCCGGATCCGTTTGTAGTGACCCTTCATCCGCTTCAAGCAAAAAAATGAATAGAATACTCCTTAATTATTCAATAAATGCAGCAAAAGGTGACCTAAATTGCAATAATGATGAGATCATAAGGCTTGTTTGGCCATTACAAGAATATTATTGAACAGCTCCAGTGCATTCTACGTAGGACAAAGGTTCAAATCCACACCCAAATCGTCCATTAAAGAAAAAGTACTAAATAAATAATAAAAAGGTAGTATACTTGCTTCAAGGATCTTAACGTGATTGAACATTAATTTTCCATCATTGATTAATTAGCCATGATTTTGCTACCATTTTCTATGATAAAATACAATAATATACACATTAACAGAATATGGAAATAAGCAGCGCATGCAGCAGATTTTCTTCATACAATCCATTAAACACAAATCACGTACGCCACCTACCACAAATGATTCATTGCACAGAATCTCACATTTATGTAAATTCAGAGAGTGAACATAGTTCGTGTATAAATTGAACATCGGATTGTACAGAGAAAATCATCAAGTAAAAGAATAATTTTTTTTTTTTCTTTCCTTTTTCTTTTATTGTGGTTTTCTGTTCTTTAATTATTGTTGAATCAGCTCCTTTGTGTTTCTTGATTGAGTGGATGAGGAGATCTATTCTATTCTCTTGACTATTGGGTGTTCCAGTTCCACCAGTACCCTTCGATAAAAAAAATAAATAATATGAAAAGGTAATGTCCAATGAAAGCGGACAGTCCCTACCAGAGATGGACGCATATGAAGACCGGGTAGGCTATGGCCTACCCCAGGTTTGGAATTTGTATTAAATATACTGCAAAAAATACTAATTTTTTAAGAAAAACAATTATTTTCTGTCTTTTATTTTGCTTATATTTTCTTAACACTCAATAAATACTAATTTTATTTTTTATATGTTGATTTAATCTTTAATCTTAATATATTTTTCATCTATTTTTTGGTTCTCTGTTTTATATATTTCTCCTTCATACTTTGGCCCGTTCAATATAAATTCCTAATTCCGTCCCTAGTCCCTACAAAATTTCATTGGCTCCAAGGCAACCTTTTTATGGTATAGGGCTGTCTATTATTAGCTCTTTTTATTAATGTGTTTTGGGATTTTTATTTATGTTTTAATATGACATAAAACATAAATAAATTTTAACGAGCGAAGGCTTAAATGTTTTTTTTTTCTTTTCTTTTCTTTTAGATGACCTATTTTCTTTTCTCTTGTCAATAGCTTGTCACATTTCTATGGGACAAACTAAGTACAATCGAATCAATTATATTCCTTTTTATCTTAACCTTTGGCGCCACATTAGCCCAAATATCATATAGATGTAAAGTGTTGTAATTGGCATGACAAATCTACTTTTTCATATTGTAATCAGCATGCATATTATATAATGTCCATTACATATGTTGTGGGTGAGTCATAATAATTGTTCTTACAAGTATATATCCTTTTGCATGAGTTGACTCATGCACAATATGCTTTTATAATTAGTTATATAAAATGGAATGTTGGGAGAAAAGGCAACATCCCCCAACCGCTCCAATTTCCTTACCTTGATTGGGTCTCTGGCTTAGGGTTGGTTGGAGATTCAAAGGAATACTTGGGAAGCATACCTCAACAACTACTGGACACTATTAATGACAGAGACTAGCTTATTTTGTGTTGTGCGTACTTCGATCAAAATGTCTCACGATTTATTTGAAATTGTTAAATCGTAACGGGTTGAAACATATTAGCTACACAACATAATCTAGTACATTGTAATGGCTACTGTGAAAGACAAGGCATGTGACAGTGGGTGGGCATTAGGGTTGCAAAGGTTCGGCCGAGAGTGTTTTGGCAATGGCTTTGGTTGAATAGGCTTTGAGAAGATGCAAATGGGGTGTAATTTTATTAGAGTCAATTGATAGTTACAATGATTATGGGATTCCTAAATCTAAATAATAGTTGTTATACAATTCATATAAACTACCTTTGAATTTGAATTGTGTCAAATCATTTAATGGAAATAAGAAACAGTAAACTACTAAACTAGACAGTTTGAACTTGTGACTGCTTTTATAAATCAACAAATAAAAATAAAAAAGGGTAAATTGTTGGATGTGCACCCACCCAAATAAAATAACAAAAGTGCCCCTATTTTTTATTTTTTTTTTTAAAAAAAAAACACACATAAAAAGAAAAAAATGAAACTACAGGAGTGGCAACTGCCCCTAGGGGTGAACCACCCTTAAGGGTGCCCATGCAATTCAAGGGTGCTCGAACCACCTTGGCTACCTCCAAATCACTACTTAGGCCACTACCTGTAGTTTGGGAGTAGTCTAATCATTTTCAAACACCTACATGGAGGCGTTGTTTGACAACCCTTTTTAAAAAACAAATTTGGAATGTCTTTAGGAAAAAGAGAAAGAAAAATCAGTCAATATGATGTCATTAAGGCTCCATTTACTTTGACGTAAAATTATTTTCAGAAAATGATTTCCGTATTTTACGGTGTTTACTTCGACGTAAAATAGTGGTCAACGGAAAATATTTTCCTTTTGACCAAAAATTCTTATTTAATTTTCGGACTATGATTTTCTGACTATAAGCATCTCATTCTTAAATCGATGGACCTCACCAAGACCCGCCCAAAACCTTGTCGGGACTTGACCGGGTCCCACTCGGAACTTGACCAGGACCCGCCCAGAACCTAATTGAGATTTGACCATGACCCGCCAGGGACTTGCCCAGGACCCCAGCGGGACCCGCCCTGAACTTGCCCGGGACTCGCTTGGGACCTGCCTTGGACTTGACCAAGACCCGCTCAGGACTTGACCGAACCTGCCTTGGACCTAACCGGGACCCGCCGGGACTTGACCGAGACCCGCCCAGAACTTGCCTGGGACCCTGCTAGGACCTGCCCGAGACTTGACCGGACCTGCCCAAGACTTACCCAGAACTTGCCTTGTCGGGTCCTGGTCAAGTCCCAGCGAGGTCCCGAGCAAGTCCTGGGTGGGTCCCGGTCACGTCCCGAGCGGGTTCCGGTCAAGTCCCGGCGGGGTCCCGGGTAAGTCCAGGTCAAGTCTTGAGCGGGTCCCGGGCAAGTCTCGGGTGGGTCTCGGTCAAGTCCTGGTCAAGTGTTGGGCAGGTCCCGGTCAAGTCCCGTGGGGGTCCTCGGCGGGTTCCGGTCAAGTCCCGACAAGGTCCTGAGTAAGTCCCAGACTCCCAGGAGGGTCCCGGGCAAGTCCCGGTCAAGTCCTAGGTGGGTCTCGGCAGAGTCCCGGGCAAGTCCTGGGCGGGTCCTGCTCAAGTCCTGGGTAGGTCCGGCGAGGTCCCTGGCAGGTCCCTGCGGGGTCTCGAACAAGTCCTGTGCATGTCTCGGCAGGGACCTTATTGGAAAATATATATATATAAATAAAATAAAAAAAAAAAAATTCCGTGTGCAAAGTAAACATCGTAAAATGTTTTCAACGGAAAATATTTTCAGGAAAAATGACTTTCCTGAAAATATTTTCGACGAAAAATATTTTCAAAAAAAATGACTTTCCTGAAAATATTTTATTAAGGAAACCATTTTCCATTAAAGTTGCAAATAGCTCTTTGAGGTTTTAAAACTGTTGGGGTACCATGTCAAATTATACTGTGACATGTGTAATTTAAAATAAAAATAGAAACATAAAAAAGAAAAATTACCCCTCCATTTTAATTTTAATTCTTGTTTTATATTTTTATATTTTTTGTTATAAGCTACACATGTCACAATATGGTTGGCATTGCAGCACCTTAACGGTTTACATCAAACTTTTGGATGGAAGTTGCAGCCTTATGGGCTACAAGCCTACAATCCCCCCAAAAATTTTAGAATTCTCCCTAAAATCTTTGTTTTTTTGTTTTTTAAGATATACCTTAAAAATTATTATTATTTTACCTTCCAAGCCCACCCCAAAACCTAAAATTATATTTTTGCCCCTGCGTATTGTGTTTTTGGCTTACCACAAAGAATTTTCAGTCACTTCTTAAACACTATGCAGCTCTTTTGCAACTTAATAAAATTAACTGTTGGTTTGGAATTGAGGTTTTAAGTATGATTTTAAAAATTGTGTTTTTAAAATCGTTACTTTTTAAAATCGTAAAGGAGTTTGATAAAACAATTAAACTATATATATTTTTTTATCAAATATTTGTTAGAGAAATGCTTCAGTGCAATATAATGCCCACATTTGACCCATTTTTAGTGACGTAGTAGATGGATAATCACATGAAAGGGAAGATTGAAATTTGAATTTCAATCCTCTCTCTCTCACTAAATATGGGTCAAATATGAGCATTATATTGCATTATAGCATACATCTATTTGTTATGCGAAATCGTGATTTTGATTTAAATTCGCGCATTTTCAAATAAGTACCCCCTAGCATGCTTATAAAAATCGCATATTTTTTTTTATTTTAAATTAAGTGCTTTTTAAATCCCAATGCCAAACGCCTTACGTTTTGCAATATATTTTAAAAATGTAGATTATTCTTGAGAAATCACAATCTCAAACGCACCCTAAGTGCGTGATTTTGTTTTTTTTTATTTTTATTTTAATGAAAGGCATTATCATCATTTCAAGTAAAAAAATGAGCACAATGTCACATACTCATTTTCCCACCTCAATTAATGGAAGGAGCTCTTTGCATGGAAACAAGAGGTAGAAGATGCAGAATGTCACAAGTGTTAGTTTGAAAGGATAAGTGCAAAAGAAGTGTTGGTTTTCAAAAAGTGATATTTAAAAATAAGAATTTTTAAAATGTATAATTTGAAAAAATGATTTTTAAAAACACAATTAAGTATTTGGTAAAATCTAATTTTTGCCATTAAAATTGCAAATAATGCACTTTAAAAAAAGTACCTTTTTTTTTTTTTGAAATAAAAAAGTACTTGATTTAAAAACCATACAATACAAACACAATCTATTTTTTATGATTTGGGACAATGTCAAACACGCCATTCATAAAAGTAAGTTTATTTTCTCAAAAAACTAATATATTTTTTTCAAGTTCTAATGAAATTCTAGGAAGTCGAGAGTAACCATAGACCATTAGATTAATAAAAAAAGAAAAAAAATGTAAGTAAAAAAGAAAAGAAGAAAGAACTGAGATAAGAAAGAAGCATATGCCCGAAAGGAGGGAGAGTTCGACCATCCCACCATGGTCAATCTAATGAAAATATATAAGAAAAGTAAAATAATAATAATAAAATAAAGTTTTTTTTTTTTAAAAAAAAGAAAAATTCTATTGATTGCTGTCCAATCATGTCACTCTTCTTAAAAAATGATAAGATCGATTAATAAATTTACATAAACTTCGGCATCTCTAATTTCCATTAAAAAAGAAAAAAAAGAAAAAGGGGAGTTTGAAAGGAAAAAAAAAAGTTGGGCCAAAAGTTGATTTAAAAACATACTTGGACTTACAATTGCAAATACCAACAAAATAGCTTCCAGAAATTGAAAACCTATTGCGATATTTGTCTCCAAAAAATTTCAAATATAATCACGTGCATAACCCTCCACCCAAATCCCCCACAACACCAGTCAATCCTCGCCGTATAGATCCCCACCTTAGCCACGTGTACGTCTAATACCACTCCACAATACAAACATCGTCCTCTCCCTCCTTGGACTCCCCTCACCTCCCCCCCCTCCACACGCGCACAGCACAAAACTTCAATTGGCTCTCACTCAGCGCCCCTCTTTCCTTCATATATTTAAGTTTCGCGGCAACCTCTCTGCTTTCTCTTTATCTCTCCTCTCTCTCTCTCTCTCTCTCTCTAAAACACTTTTTTGATATTTTCTTTCAGTTTCAGAGTTTTTCTCGCTGAAATCCTCTCCCTATCTGCGTATGTACATGGTTGGGTTTTCGGATCGGTTTGGAGTTCATAATCGGTGAGAGTACAGCCCGGACCTGTCAATTAGGGTTTAAATTTGAAGATTTTTGAGTTTTTTTGTCTTGTGTTTTCTGGGTTTTCGAACTCCTGCTTAAAATTTCGAATCTTTTTCGTTTTCTCGGCTTGTTTTGGCTGCTTTCAGTTTTTGAAATTTTATTTTATTTTATTTTTTGAATTGTGGCGT
Organism: Corylus avellana; assembly: GCF_901000735.1. NCBI lineage: Eukaryota > Viridiplantae > Streptophyta > Magnoliopsida > Fagales > Betulaceae > Corylus > Corylus avellana. Next base: position 5,389,776 of record NC_081542.1, on the reverse strand, counting down.
TTGGCTATTCGTAGTGAATTTAATTTTCGGTTTTGTGTTTGTGTTTGTGCGAGTGAGTCTCTGTGTGATTCGATTCATTTGGGGGGTTGTAGACGTTGAACTCGATTGCAAAATGCTGTGTGTGGAATTGGGTTTTTGATTTTCTTTTTTGGGAGCATTTCGCAAAAATCCAACTTTTTTTTTTTGGGGGGGGGGGGCGGCTCAATGGCGACCATTGACTGATAACATGAAGACATTTGATCTTTCTTCTTCTTCTTTTTTTTTTTTTTTTTGTTAATGTGATATTCTTGAATTTGATTGTCTTTTCGAAGTGTTTTGGCTGTTTTCCGAAAGTGGGTTTCGTAAATTAGTTCTTTTGAACTGGTGCGCTTGGTTAATTTGCGACGAATCTGAATCTGGGGTCTCTGTGCGTATAGTTTGATTCATTTGTGTAGTTAGAGCTTTGAATTTGATTGTTCCGAAAAGCAGTTCCTTTGAACTAATGGGTTTGGTTTCTTGTAGCGAATCAGTATCTGGGGTTTTTGTGTGTGCGGTTTGATTCTAAAGAATTTGATTGTGAAATGTTCTTCTAAGGAATGCAATTTTTTATTCTTACCGAACCATTTTACACTCATTTTGTTGTTGGTGTTGTTTGTCTGACATTTAATTTTACAGGGGGTTTAAAAGGTAAATGGGCATTCAGATATGTGGTAAATTTGAAAAAAATTATTGCGCAAATTTTTATTTATTTTTTAATTTTAAAACTAACAAAAGGGCTGCTGTGAAGTTCTTGTACTTGTTTGTGCCCCTATTGTTTGCTTGTATGCGGATCTTGCATGATACATCATTGTGGAATGTTGAGTAGCATGTTGGGATGTAATGTGATAACAATATTATTTTGTGGAAGAGAAAAGCTTGATAATTTGTAGTTAAAAGAAATTATCTCTTTTTTGGGGTTGACTAGTCTTGAAAATGGAATCTGCTATACTATGTTGTTGATTTAGTTTCGTGATTACGAAAGTATTCCACTAATTTTGTTTTTGTTTATCTCAGATAGATAAATTGAAGTGTTCAATGGCCCCGACAAGAAAATCTAAAAGTGTGAATAAGCGATTTTCTACTATAAATGAGGTCTCTCCTGAGAAAGATGGTAGGAACTTGGGCAAAAGTAAGCAGCGGGTAAGTCTTACTTAGTGAGACAATGAAAAAATATTCGGTTACCCTAGTCCTTATTCTTCTTTGTTGTGCTTTGACTCTCTATGTCTAGGTTTGGTTACACTTGTTAACCAAGTTTCATAAACCTTTGTTGGTCAGTTTTTATGGAGGGTAGAATGTAGTGTGGGCCTTTTATGAAGTTTTGAAGTATCTAATAGGATCTTCAAAATGATGGCCTCTTGTATTGGACACAGTCAATCTTTGTGGCAATAGAGAGGATAATTTCAGATAGGATAGAACAGCAAATATATAGGATCATCAAATGAGCCTCTTGTTTGCATGGGAATGTATTCATGTGGGCAAACATAATTTGTTATTGAGGTCCATAAACCAACCCAGTATACAGAGATTAAGGCTTAGTTGAGTTGACTTTAAAGCTTCAAAGTGTGGATTTTTTTTTTTTTTAATATTTTGGCTGCTGTATTTTATGCACAGAAAAGGAAATATTCTGATAAGTTAGGACCTCAATGGAGCAAGGAGGAGCTTGAGCATTTTTATGAAGCCTATCGGAAATACGGAAAAGACTGGAAGAAGGTATGCCTTTATTTGACATTGTGTTTTATTTACTCTTTTGGGATTTGCTTAATTAGCCATAATTGGTTGTCTTTCATTATATAAGCAGCTTCTAATTTATGTGGTGTAACTTGATATCTAATTTGGTTATGCATACATATGAAAACATTTTTCATGCTTTCTCCTCGTAATATTGTTTACAATAAAATTTTCTGTTCTAATGAGTCAATTTATAACGTGCTCCAGTTTTGTTTTTGGTCTCTTTTCTATTATTGACTTCTGTGCATATCCAGGTGGCTGCTGTAGTACATAACAGATCCGTTGAGATGGTGGAGGCTCTCTACATTACAAACCGGGTTAGTAGCATCCATTACTGTTAGATTGATTTATAACTAGAATCCGTAAAAAACAAAGCTTTCTATAATTTAGGAGTATTATGGGTAATTATACCAACAGTTGTGTATGTGACTACCTTTTCCTTTCCTTGCATAAGCAGTGAATATTCTTCATTTCATGCAAGCCATTTTTTAAAATTAAACACTATTTTCACCTTTCTTGTATAATCTATTGCACTTTCTTTTAATATAATTGATTTGCATGAACTAATGATCAGGGTATGACCTGGTTTAATATTTCTTTTGTTTTTTTCTTAATACTTGTCACTGCTTTGTCTTGAACGCATTCTTATAGATTTGAATAAGGGTCATGGTGCTCATTTACTTCTATTAATTGCAAGCTGGATGATTGAATCTACTAAACCTCTTGGCAGAAAATAGTTTCTTTTGCATCCTAGTTATTAGATAGTTTGGAGCGGGTTTGTCATTCAGTTAATAATTTCTTCTAGTTTCAATAGTTAGTTCTGGTGAGATTCTTGATAACTAAAGTTAATAAATTTGTATGAAATTTGATCTTAAATTCAGAAATGAAACTGGTTTGCATATGTAAGTAATTTTGGGCAAAACTTGGATGCCTAGTTAAGAAGGTAGGTGACATGAATTGACTTGATTTTTATCATTTTGTTTGGAGATTAATTCTGCAGTTGGAGTTTTGGCTTATCTTATTCTTTTCAATGGCTTTGTACTGCTCTATCCGTTATTTTATTGTCAACGAGTCAAGAGGTTCATGATATGTATGTGCTCCAAAAATATGGCCCATATGTGTGGTCTTCTGCAAGTTTTTTAGCTCTAATTGTGTAACTTATGGATTCTTATGGTTTTGAGTGTCTTTGACTTATTGGCATTATTAACATGGGTATGCTCTTGTTTTGCAGGCATACTTATCCTTGCCAGAGGGTACAGCTTCTGTGGTTGGCCTGATAGCAATGATGACGGATTATTATAACGTCCTGGTGAGATTAGATTTAATATTTCCTGTTCAACTGAGTTTGGTCACTTTACTGTCAATCTGGTCCTGTTATATATCTGTCGATCATATTGTTAGATTCGACTTTAATTTGGCTTATATTGGTACCATAAAATAGTAGATATAACTAATGGTTTGTTGTTTACAAAATTATGTCTCTGGGTGAACATGCTAAACATCATTTTTTGGAATTGGGCTGTTGTATGAGTTTCAGAATGTAAGTTAGCAGCTTTTTGGCATGTTAGCTTCTATACAATTTCGGCACTATAAATTATTTTAAATAAGATAAATTTGTTGTTGCTGGACTGCTGACAGCACTTATGTTTTCAGCTACAGTTGATTTTGTTTGTAATGTTTTCATGATGTGCTCTCTTAGGCAAAAAGGAAGTGACTGTATGTTTTCTAACTACTTTTTGATCTTTCTTTGCTGTGTTTTAAGGGTTGATTACTGTCTGATTCCTAGTTTAAATTTAAAAAGTATTGTTCCTTTCTGTTAGTTGTAAACTCTTACTGTCTGTGCTCCAACTGCTATCTTGCTATTAAATACTAGTGATAATTTTCATTTTTGCAATCTGAACCTTGGTGTTTCTATTTTCATCAATTTAAAGATGTTTTGGATAGCCTATATCATTGAATTGGGTTTTCCCTTGCAATAACTTAGTCATGAGTGAATCACCATGTTTATTGTGCTAAGTTAGCGTCTTTGCATTTTAAACTTAAGAGTATGTTTGTTTAAATCTTACTTTCATGGTCTGCAAAACAGGAAGAAAGTGATAGTGATCGAGAGAGCAATGATGCTTCAGCATCTCGGAAGCCTCTGAAACGCAAGCGGGGGAAAGTTCAACTTAGTGTCTCAAAAGATCCTTTCGAGTCTCGGTCAATTGCAACAAGTGATGGATATTTGTCTTTATTGAAGAGGAGACGGTTTGATGGTATAATTAGTTACATTATTACATAGTATAGCTGCTGGACCATTGTTCCTTCACTATTTATCATATACTTGTATATATTTTTTAGGTGCCTGTAACTTGTACTTATTTCTATTATATCAATGTAGGCATATTAGTATATAGAGAGTGGAAGGTAAAAAGAATATGTGCAGTACAAGCTTTTTTTCAAAAAGGCCCACAAAAGTGGTGCTTTTACGTTTTTTGGAGGGCTTTTTTTTCGGGGGGGTGGGGGGTGGAGGAGCGCCTAATTGAAAGTAAAATGAAGCGACAAAGAGAATGATTTACATCAATTTCTTCAAAGAACAGTTAAATGAGTTTAACAGACTGTATCCTGGAATTAGATTCAGAGTGGCAGGGTATAACTAACTATCATTTCTCCTGCAGCAAGATATATTTGTCAGTTTGCATATCATGCCCATTCATTAGAATTAAGCAAAAACCCTCGTGGTTACTAACCAGCTAGACTTTCCTGCATTGTTGCTTTGTTTTTTCATCTTTGCTATTTATAAGTCCGTACATAATGAACTGCACACTGAAATGTTATATAGTGTGATTCTTTTGAAAAGAGAGATCAAACTTGAATTTATTTGAAGAATTCCCCTGTTGATAGATTGAATCTTATATTAGGTACCCAGCCTCGTGCAGTGGGGAAAAGGACACCTCGGTTTCCTATTTCATATTCACATAAGAAGGATGATTCCAAATTTTATGTTTCTCCAAATAAAAGAGGTTGGAAGTCAGATATTGATGATGATGAAGTCGCACATGTGGCAGCATTAGCATTAACTGAGGCTTCACAGAGAGGAGGCTCTCCAACACCATATAGAAGAACAGAGCACACAAAATCCTCACCTGTTCAGAGCTGGGAAAGAATGGTATTTTGTTTTTCCCCTGAGTTGGGAAAGAATTGTATTTCGTTTACATGTCCCGTCATTACCTTTTTCCTTCCTTTTATTATCACGAATATGAATAATTTCTTAATCTTAATACTTTGATATGATTTAGCACATACCATCTGACATAGCTCGTGAGGCTGCCATGGATGAAAAATGGTTGGAAGGTGGTATAGGAAGTAGGAGAGCTGAAAATGGAGATTATGCAAGAGATACTTGCTCCTTGATGGATATGGAAGGTGTAGGGACGGTTAACGTTTTTCGAAAGGGGAAGAAGTCTTACAGAAAGAAAGAGAAAGTTGAAGACATTGGAAACCATCAGTATGATGATGGTGGAGAAGCCTGTAGTGGAACTGAAGAAGGACTTAACTTTGGCGCCCTTAAAGGAAAAGTTAACAATGAGGTTTCAACTGCAAAATCTAAGCGATTTTCTCCACAAGGTCAAAGGAAGAGAAGCAAGAAACTTTTCTTTGGAGGTACCTTTGTTAGTAGTAATTGTTTTATAAGTTGGTTATGGCAAGATTTTTTAACCCTTTATTTTTTTTTCAAATTCTTTGCTGGGTGGGTTTTTTTTTTTTTTAGTGGGGGTTGGGGGGTTTCTATTTTTTTTTTTTTATTGCTATTCATATGACGACTATTTGTCCACTCAAATAGTTACTAATAGAACCTTAGTTTCCATTTTGTTTCTGAAAATTACGAATTCAAACTTTTTGTTTCTATAGTGGAGTGAAGTTGTTCCCCCTTTCTAGGAGTATGCTTTTTCCATGTTTTGAAGCTTTTATTTTTAATTGAAGTTAACGGCATAGCCACCATTTTGGAATAAGTGAATAGGTTAGTGTAGAAAGAAAAAGTGGAGGCATGGCTCGAAATTATGGGATTCAGTTTGCTGATATTGGTAAACGTGCAGACAATTATGTACGATCAATAGCCTCGTAGTTGGGGGGCTATTGAATGTTTCACCAATACCTTCTATAAAACTTGTGGAAAAGTTTCTGAATGTTTCAGAGGCATATATCAGTAAGCTTTTATTTCTGCATATTTGATAATAGAAATATTCATCAAGATCTATCTTTCATAAATTTTATTAGAGGCTTCCCATGTATTTGGGAAACCATTTCACTGGGATTTGAATATATTTTTTAAAAGAAGCTATGTTTTGAAGCGAGCAGAGAATATGGGCAAGTCTTCTGGACTGTTAATCAGGAGGTCCAAGTTTCGAGTAAATTGGTCTATGATATTTAATAACAATAAACAGTATAGGGATTATTGCTCGATTTTTTTTGATTGATTTATATTCTAAATAGCATCATTCCACCCCCCCATGAACATGTGTTATGTAACCATTTTTTGGTTGGGTTGAATGCTTGCTCTTGGTCAGTTAATTAGATAGCTAGATCTTCCTATAATAATGTTATAATTTTGTGTTTTGCTGTTTTTGTAGATGAAAGTACTGGCTTGCATGCTCTGCAGACATTGGCCGATTTATCTCTATTGATGCCAGCATCCACAATGGAATCTGGTATGTGATTTATGATTATAGTCTAATTTGTTTTGGAGTGATGCTGGGCATGTGTCAGTCCTCATTTGTATGTGTGAGTGAGAGAGAGGGAAATTAATTAGTTTGATTATTTGCATTTGTTTGAAGACAGAATATATGTATTGGATCGTGCACAACTAGAATCAGACAATATAATAAAGTAATTTCTTTACTTAGTGCTATATAATACAACATTTCATTGACAACCTAGTCATTTATTCCTAGAAATCAAAATTTCTAGGGAAAAATCATATTTAGTCCCTAGGGTTTAATCTAATTTGGATTTAGTCATTGGGTTTTAATTTCAAGAATAAGGTCCTTAGGTTTTGCCTAAGTTTTAAATAAGTCCCTCAATGACTTAAGCGTCAAAGTTAATTTCCCGGCTGCCACACGTCTCGTTTGACACGCCAACATCCATGTCAGCACCCAATGGCAATGCCATGTCATCAAGTACCAAATCATCCATCGAAAGGGGAAAAAAAAGAAGAAGAAGACCCAACATAGAAATAAAAACCATATTCTTCGTCATCCCGATCTATGTTTGTTATGGCTTGAATTTTCGGATGATTCAATTTTTTTTTTTTTAATCTTCATTTATACCTTTTAAAGGGTTTCTGTTTCAAAATTATGAAAATTGGAAGTTCATATTGGCATTAAAATTTCACTTAATGCTGTTATTGAACTTAGTTCTCAGGATTTATGCATTGTTGCTGTTCTTCTTTTGTAAATATCACTTTTCATTATAAATGATATGATCCCTTGTTTTCTCTCATTTTTTTATTGTTTATTTGTTGGATCTAGAATCATCTGTCCAGTTGAAGGAAGAAAGAACAACTTTTGATATGGATGACAAATCCAGTATACCAGAAGGTACATCTACAAGCCATTATAGAGATAAAAAAGTCCCTGGGGCAAAACAGAAGGCACTTAATGCAATTTCAGGTGTTGATGATACAACTTCTAAAAAATCAAAACTTGGGAGGGATTCCGCAGTTGATGTTAATGTTACTTTTGAAACAAAGGAACAGCTTCGGCCTGCTGATAAAACGTGGAAAAGAAAGCGCAAGCCCATGGTATCAAAGGTAACATAGGGACTGATTGTATTTGCTTCTCTATACGTATTTCTTGTTGGGGGATTTTTATTTTTTGGAGGTGGGGGGGGGGGGGGGGTAACCTCTGTCTCTCTCATGCGCACACTAATACACTCTTAGTGTATAGCTATCTATCAGTTGATTTGATGATGAGCCAATTCTTGTTCAAGTTGCAGATATCAAATGACAAATCTCGAATTGATTTTCATCTAAATGAAGTTAGTGAACCATTGCTGACTGCGGTATGTGAGCAAATGCCTATCTTTTTATTACAAGAATGTGTATTATCTCTGTGATTGATTTTTAAAAGTAAATTCTCTAACAAGTCACGATACCTCAATACTGTTTTATAAGTATGTTTTGCCTAATTGCCATATAATAATTAGAGCAACTTTGCTTTCTGTTTGGGTGATCTACACAATTACATCTGCAATTGAATTGAGCTTATCTCATACAGTTGGATGTCAGCTTGCTATGAGCTGACAATGTTATGGTGGAACTTAAATCTATCAGGTGAAAATGAGAGTAGTGCTAACATTCTTTATCTTTATCCTGCTGTAGATGCCACATCTAATATACCCCAGAGATAGTATTCCTTACTCATTGTAGATTTGACCATATATAATGCACTAGGGTCCTGCCTGGTATTCAAGCTAATTTTCCAAAAACAAGCTATGGCTGTTGGTAAATGGGCTGAACATGGAAAGTTAAAGCTACTAACTCTAGTAACAAATTGAACTGAATCTTGTGAAATGTGTTTGTTTTGTCATGGGATCATCAGTTTAAAAATAATCAAAGCTTTTGCTTCATAATGCCTTGATTTATGTAGAAACTAAAAAGTTATCCAGTTCTCCTGAGACATTTTACTCTGCATGTAAAATTGGAGATTGTTAGTTTTCTTAAATAATAACTAGTTATACTTGTGCCAATGGATATTGGATCAAATGGCATCTCTTCCTCCAAGAAGGATGGGGGGTAGGGTCACAGGTACAGGTGCATAAGTTATTACCCATCCTGGTATCCACGAGAAAAAAAAAAAGTTGTTTTCTGTTTGTCCATATGCATAAATATGTATTATCACCAAGAAACATACATTAACACTTGCACACATAGATATACATATGCATAATTATGTGTGTTCATATTTGAGAAGTCTCTGGTTATATGTTGGATGTTGATAAAGTACAAGAGGAGGCAGATGATTGTTAGCTTAAATACATGTGCTCTAGGTCTTAGCTGAAGAAGAGAGTAAACAAGTGATCAAAGGTAAATGCATGGCTCAAAGTTTTCCTTTTCCAAGACAATGGAAATCAGCCAGATCATCAGAAAGTTTCTTGGATAGTGGTCATAGAAGAGCAGAGACTGATTTAGCAGTATCAACTGCACAAGTTCCTGCTACAAGTGAAGTTAGTTTACCGACTAAACGAAGAAGCAGACGTAAAATGAGTCTACCGAGATCATCAATCTCTAAAGAGATGAAGTCTTATGACAACATTTTGAAAAATCGACATAAATACTCCGCCTCATTGCAAGACAGAGCACTCCATCTTAAAGTAAAATAGGTCCCTTCCTCTTATTTTTTAGAAACCTACCACTTTCTAAAGCTTAAAGCTTCATTATTCTTTTTTCCCATTTAAATTGCAGGAAAAGCTTTCTTGTTGCATTTCATCTCCTATGGTCCGCAGATGGTGCACTTTTGAGTGGTTTTATAGTGCAATTGACTACCCTTGGTTCTCAAAAAGGGAGTTTGTGGAGTACTTAAATCACGTTGGACTGGGCCACATCCCAAGACTAACTCGTGTTGAATGGGGTGTCATAAGGAGGTATGTTTTCAACTGAAGTTAATGTCAATACGGCTAGGCATATGACATGGAATTATTGAAAATGTTAATGACACATATTTATAGTGTTTGCTTCTAAATGCAGTTCTCTTGGCAAACCTCGGAGGTTTTCTGAACATTTTCTTCTTGAAGAAAGGGAGAAACTTAAACAATATCGGGATTCTGTGAGAAGACATTATTTTGAACTTCGTGCTGGTATTAGGGAAGGACTTCCTACAGACTTAGCCAGACCTCTATCAGTTGGACAACGAGTAATTGCTCTTCATCCAAAATCAAGAGAACTTCATGACGGAAGTGTGCTCACTGTTGATCAGGACAAGTGCAGGGTGCAGTTTGACCGTCCTGAGTTAGGAGTTGAATTTGTCATGGTAGCAGTTTCTTTCACATAAATTCATTTCAGTTCTTTCCTCTTATGTTCATATATCTTCAGTATCGGAGATGTCTTTGATGCTGTTGTTTGTAAATGACATATGTGCAATTGTATTCACGTGTGCCTGACTCTGTGTGCCTGCATGCGTGTGTGCACGTGTGATATATATATAGACAGATAGATGGAGAGAGAGATTGATACTATTTGTTGCAGTAGGTGAATCCTATATAGTTCTTAGCAATTTTTCTTTTCTCACTGACTGCATACTAGGTTTGTGTGCCAATGTGTTGGTGCATTTGAATTCATTTACGGCATGGGATTTGATTGCTGACAACATTTGAAGTGAGTTTAGTCTGGCTAGGGCTTCAATAGTGAGTTAGTTTATCTTATTGCCATGAGTAACATGTTATTGTGCTATATAAGTACATAAATGTCTCCACCTGCTTGCCATCTTTTCTCCATATGTTGTTAGTTATCATATGGTGCACTATAGAGCTTAGGCCATATTATTCTCTAATGAACTATCATTTTCTTTTCCTATTATACTCCCTTCTCTTGAAGAATAAATCATGGGTTTGCGTTTGTAAATGATTGCAAAGGCTGTAAGTTGCTTGTCTTTAAACTACATTTTCATTGTTTCTAAACCTTGAAATTATATTGAAAAGAATGGTGTTATAAGGAAGGATTATGGAAAGCAGAGGGCCCATTTGGTAAAATTTTGAGAAGTGTTTTGGGATTTGGGTTTTGAAAAAGGTAATAGTTGAGAATTGATTTGGTGGGGACCACATTTAAGAAAAGTTGAAAATGGTTTAGTACAATTTTGGAAGTGTTTTGTAAAAATTGAGAAATATTTTTATAAAAAAAAAAAAAAAAAAGAAAAAAAAAAAAAGGTAAAGTGCTGCCACATAACCACCAGTTTTTTTTAACAATATTAAGTTATTTTTTGAGGGTTTTGCGATGAGTTTTGTTGTTAGTTTTGAAGAATGTTAATGGTGGGAGCCACATCTGAAAATCCATTTGGTTAATTGGTATTTGATAAAAGGGTTTCAATGTTTGAGAGGTGAGAAAAGAGCTTTCTAAAAGTTTAAACAGGCCCCAGAATTTTTCATTTTTCATAATTTTATGTGTCATATTTTGCCATTTTATGATTGAAATGGTGCAATAGACGGTCTGTCTAATATCTCTTGGTTATATTATGGTAAAGAAATTGCTGTCACCAATGACTTGTGTTATTGATATGGAAGCCATATATTATCTTTCTCTAATGACATGGAAATAATTCATTACAGGATATTGATTGCATGCCTTCAAATCCATTGGATAATATGCCAGAAGCTCTTAGGAGACAGAACATTTCCCTTGACAAGTTCTCTCTTATATCCAAGGAATCACAAATGAATGGAGATCCAAATATTGGAGGATCTATGATATTTTCCTCAAGTGGGCATATGGAGAAGGTTTCAAGCCCTGTGAATACTTTGGTAAAGCAGGGAAAGGTAATACTGCTTATCAGATACTCATATACGTCTATCTTGGATAATTTCAAAACTGTACGGCCCAGTACATCACAATCAACTATATATACATTTTACATTTTTTGGTTTGTCATGTTTCTTTTTTCTATATTTTTATGTTTTGGCCTTATTTTGCTTGCTCCGATTCTAGCATATTGTGATTCTGCTTTAACCTACCAAGTATGGTCACCAAAATATATGCTGCTGGACTTTGGAGAGACTAAAATCTTGGCAGTATAAGTGGGTAGCAGGCACTCATTCACGGACCACCAAAGCTACCTTTTTACCCATGCAGATCACAACGTAGGTCAAAGTGCTGACCTATCAATGGGGGAAGCTCCCAGGATACCTTTAGACCAACCAATTTATTGAATATCAGGGTTCCGTGCAGTTTTTCTGCAACCCAGTTTACGTTTAGATTATTAGAAGAGTTATCATTAATTATACACATTTTATTATTTAGTATTCTGTTTGTTAACCAAATTAACTTGTGTTATTTTCTATTTCTTGTTATAATTTTAATGAACCAGGCAGCATAACTAAAATGTACTATGAGTTGGTCCCTTTTCCTGCATGGGTTAAAAATACCTTAATTAGCTTAACTATACTTGTATGGTTCCAATGTCCTTTTTATTTTCCAAATAACAGCATCACATTATCACAACAATGTGGGAGTAACAGTTTTTACTGAAGTTAGGTCTTATTTTGAGGTTTTTTTTTTTTGTCTGGGATATTCACTGCCAGAGATTGGAAGTTAAAGTTTGAATTCTAGAGTTTTCTCAGATAATATGATTGTCTCCAATATTTTGCCCAGGTGGATACAAGCCATGCTGTTTCCCAGGCTAAGGCAGATGTTAGTGCACAACAAGCGGGCATTAGTCAGCCTTGTGTGCTGGCCCAGAATCAAGCAAGGGAAGCTGATATAAGAACTATTTCTGAGCTGACTCGTGCTCTAGATAAAAAGGTTGTACTATTTTATATTGTAGTTGATCATAGAAATGTATTTGATCTAAACAAGTTAATTCAGTTGGCACAAGGGTTGTACTATTCTGATTCTTGATTATCATGCATTTATGTGCCTTGTCAGAGCCTTTATTTGATTATTCTATCTTTGGTTTGTGAATCTGTTGTAACAATGTTTTCCATTTTCTTGGCCAGTTTGCCTGGCATCTCTTAACATATTTGAGATTCTGTTCATATTGGTTTCTTGAAGGATATTTTGTTTGTTGGTGATCTTGAAGAATATATATATATATAAAATTTAATATTTGCTACCCATTATTTCCTAAATATTGGACATCCTCTCAGACATTAGGATCTGCCAAACTAGTTTTTGTCCATCTCTATATACAGAATTTTTTATTGGAACTCTTCCTTTGCATATCATACTCATGCTGTGAAGCCTTTCTGTTGCTTTCGTGTAGGAAGTGGTGTTGACAGAGCTTAGGGGCATGAATAATGACATGGTGGAAAACCAAAATGATGGAGGCCGCTCTTTAAAGTATTCTGAACCTTCCAGAACGCAAATCGCCACGGTACTTGTACAGTTAAAGGAAGCCAGTGACCAGGCATGTGGCTTCCATGAATTATATTTTGCTTTACATTTTTGCGCAAGTGTGCCATTCTCTGCCTTTTTCATTGAATGTTGCTGTGTGCAGGTTTCTTCTGCTTTGCTTCATATGAGACAGCGTAACACTTATCCAGCAGATACCCTGCCTCCTTGGCTGAAGCCCCCAGCCAATTCTAGTGTCCATGGTGGCCTCACAAATTGCTTGGATAATTCTTCTATATCTCAAGAATCGGGATCTAATGTCGTTGAAATTGTCAAAGGCTCAAGATTGAAAGCACACACAATGGTAGATGCTGCTATTCAGGTATGAGTACTCTCTCTCTCTCATGTGTTTCCATGTGAGTGTGTGTGCTGGTAAGAACTTTTTTATTTTAATTTCTTTTTATATTCTCAGTTTGCATGCTATACACAACCATGTATGTATGTGGGTATCCTTTTCCTTGTTGGTTTTGAAAACTGAAGAATAAATTTATGATAGAGAATGCTCAAATACACAGGCAGCTTATAGGAGCTTCTCCAAAATTTACAATCAGAAAGAATTGTGGGTCTTTTTTTTTTTTCATTTCATTTGGTCTTTATTTGGTCCGACTTTCCGAAGGTCTATTTTCAATTAATTGATGGATCCCCCATATTGCTAATCAGTAGCATGTATGCAACACACTTTATTTGTTATTTCCCAGTATGATATATGTTGTTGGGCTTGTAGGATATGTTATGTATTCTGCAGGTCATGAGTTTTTAATATTTCTGCCGGTTATGGCCTAGATCAAGCGGTTCTTATGCAGCTGTATATTGATGTATTTGAACAAACTATCCATTTTGGCGCTGTTTGTTTATTTGCCTCAAAAGTTTAAGCATGTATTTGTTTATTACCTTTTTTTTTTTTTTGGATGAGAGGAAGCAGTTAGCCTAATTACACCTTATGACGCAATATTCAACTCAGGCATTCACATTGAAGAAGGAAGGGGACGATGTTTTTACAAGGATTGGGGAGGCTTTAGATTCTATTGATAATCAGCAACTAACATCTGACTCTAGGGTACCAGTGGTCAGGTCTCAACAGCAGGCGAATGGCAGTCTGGGTAACCACAATCAGTTGACTTCTTGCTCATCAGAGCCCCTACTTACTAGTGATGTATCTGGTACAAAACCGTGTCACGATTCTGATGGAAATGAGGCACAAATCCCATCGGAGCTTATCACTTCCTGCGTTTCTACGTTGCTCATGATACAGGTAATTTGGAGATTATGGTTTAACATTAATGGATTCAAGAAGCAATCTCTCTCGTGAGTTGTGTATGTGTGTATGTGTGTTATGGGACTTTGAATGCAATGCTAGTGGCAATCACTTGGTTCTGATATCTTTCTACTGCCTACAAAATATCATTTTTGGGATTACTCGTTATCATTGCTCATTGCTGTCTTTTTTTTTCAAAATTATTTTTCCTCAGCAAAGATCTATTCTTGTAAAACCTTGTTATGCTGAGTATGACTTTCCTGTAACATGCAGACTTGTACTGAAAGACAGTATCCTCCCGCCGATGTGGCTCAGATTTTAGATTCTGCTCTCACAAGCTTGCATCCATGCTGTCCTCAGAACCTTCCTATTTATAGAGAGATTCAAATGTGCATGGGAAGAATTAAGACCCAAATATTAGCCCTTGTACCAACTTGAATATTATCCTGCCCTGTTTGATCTGTACAATTAACCTTGTAAGTATTATGCTGGAATCTTGATTTCAACCTCGGTTTCGGCTTTTTTCTTTCGTTCTTTTTGTTTGTGATTAGGCTAACTGGGATCAACATTTAATACTAGTGATAGTGATATTGTAATTTTAGCTTCGTTTTGTAATTTATGTTTCCTAATTCTCAAGTAGATTGACTTAAAGTTAGTAGAAGAGAATGCTACATCTTGAAAGCATCCTCCCCCCATTTCTCCTCCCTCTATTCTTTCTGTAAGGAAAATGTGATGAAGATTCTTGCATGGAACATGTGAGCCTTAATAGAAATTCTTGAATTTAGTACTTCGGACCTCTATGAATATCCTGATTTTCTTCTTGTGGCCTCCAAGTACTCTCACTTGCAGCCGAAATGCGTTCCTTGTAATTCTTCTTTATTGCACAAGAAAAGTAGTATTGTGTGGGCCGAATTAAAAGTATGATAAATACAACTTTAAATAGAAATGAAGTAATTTATTTCACAAAATGTGTAATACAAAAAGTATATTTAAGAAAGTTTATAAATATATCAAAATTGATAAATTAGCAACCTAATATATTGTCTGTCACGAGTAATACTAGAAGTCTTTTTTGTGTCATTCTAAAAATGAAGCGTTTTGTTTTAAAAATGAACTACTTTTGTTTTAAACAGGCTCCCAACTTTTATTAACGCTCCAATGATCTCATCCTTAACAACCCTAGGAGGCAGGATCAATCTGCTCTCAACATCCTCTTCTTAAGCAACAGGGTTAAGAGGAGATCCATCACAAGCTGAAACTTTCATATGAAAAATCATTTGGCAGGGCATCCCCCATTAAATCCACCATGTCGCTTTCTCCCTCTTGGAGATGATCAGGACCATCTCTGCCCCTTATACAAATCTCTCCATTGCCTCCAGACACTTTCAGGTTAGGTAATCTTTCAATTGTGGATTGGATTAAGAACATTATTAGGCCTTCGATTTTCCTTCAAATAGATGAGAAATAAATAAAATAAAAAATTATTATCAAGGGCTTTTAAACAAGAGAAATAAACAAGCCATCTTAAATTTATAGACAATTAAAAAACCCGTGATGAATTGTCACACTTAGTAATGTTACAATAAAAACGACAACCAAAGATACTTTTTTCCTTTTTGGCCAGCGCAACCAAAGATCAGCAACTCTAAAACTGAAGTAACCAACTTTTTACGTACAGCCCACCAACAGCAAGAGGTGCCACATACGAATCACCTTTTGTTCCTTTTTTCTTTTGCCTGCCTCATTTTCTGTTAGCATTAGACACAAACATGGCAGCTGTGCCAGCCAGATGCAGGGTTGATAATAATCAGGAGCAGTGAATAAAAAAAAAAAAAGGGCGAAAAATTGAATCCTCACAATTTACAGATTTCTTTTTTCTCTTTAAAATTTTCTATCCTAAAAAAGGGAGTGAAACTCAGAAGCATGAGGCTCGTCAAACCATGACATGGAGAGACAAATTAGACCTTTCACAATGGGAAGGAAAGCGTAGCTCAAAGATACAAGATGTCAATAAAACAATGGTACTTCCCCCAATGGCACCATGGTCAACCCAGTGATGCGCGAAATGGCAGCCAACAATTCTAGCTAACCTAGCAAGAAGTTGAACACATCACTCAATGATATTATACCTTCCACACGATTGCTGCCAGCCTCCACAATTACAAGTCTCCTAACCCCTGAAAGGATGCATGTCAACAAGCCACTACATGAAAAGAGGGGGATAACATAAAACATACTACAGAGCTAAGCAAATTACCGGGATTTGCCAACCGTTTCATCACTTCGTGCAGTGGATCAGATCGCAAACACATTTGACATCTCTGTCCATTGAAGAAGCCATGAGGAGAATTTGCATCTTGCCCTAATTGCAGTGCCTATAAATGTAGAAAACGGCAGATTCAGAGACAAGGTAACGCATACATACAATTTTTTATCTGACATGCAATTTATTAGTTTGATTCCTGATTGAAAGACACAACATTTCACATCTGGAAATTTGTGAAGAAACTACAGCAATTGCTGCAAGTCATTTGTAAGAACTG
This sequence comes from Corylus avellana, assembly GCF_901000735.1. Classification (NCBI taxonomy): domain Eukaryota; kingdom Viridiplantae; phylum Streptophyta; class Magnoliopsida; order Fagales; family Betulaceae; genus Corylus; species Corylus avellana. The sequence goes on along the minus strand of NC_081542.1, from coordinate 5,373,161 downwards.
ATTATTTTTCCCACGCAAATAACTCAGCTACACATTTTTAAAAATGCACATTTTGAGAATGTATAAATACGCATATTTCTCTGGTGTGTTTATATCCACGATAAATGTACTTCAAATTTACATTTGTCACCCACTGAAAACATTGACTCCAAGCGAGTTGAAAAAAGCAAGTAGAACAATTCCTTGCATTTTTGTCACAATCACTCGACTAGTACATTCCCAATGACGGTGATGGAAAATCAACATTTCTTTGAGCCTTCATGGTAAGGTAGAGAAATTTAAAAGAGATGGTAAGACCTAGCAGCTATCAGTTGGGGTGTGGATAAGCTTGTGAAGAAGGAAGCTTATCCCCAGCAAAGGAAAATGACTCATTAACGTGGTTCTCAGAAACCCTTTCCTATCCTTGGTTCAAATCTAATTTTAAATAAATGGAGGAATATATATATTGATGATGAGGAACCCTTCCAACGTAGAGCCACTTTGTGTATCCACCTATGTTGGATAAACCTCGGACTTGTGCAAAATGCCCCCTTCACATGGGTCAGTTAATCGGGTTGGGCCCAAAGAATTGTCCACATCCAAGGGGATTCGAACCTTAGATTTGATAGGAATCCCACCAAGACCAAGGTCCTTACCACTTAAGCCAACCCTTTGAGGTTTTTTAAGGATACGTTTTTTTTTTTTTTTATAAGTAATGGGGTTAAATACTAAAAACCCTCATAGGGTTTGAACACTTTATTTTTTTCCCCCTAGGTTTTGATTTGTATTACAGGATGTACCTATGGTTTTGATAAAGACCAAATTGGTCCTTCCATCCATTGACCGTTAGTTGACTTAACGGAAGTCCACGTCACTGACATGTGTACCAATTAAAATTCGACAT